>NW_007730609.1:141185-155481 GCF_000696425.1 Galeopterus variegatus
CAAAGTTGCATATGTTTCACCTCAGAAAGGAGAAAATTATTAACTTTCAAGCAACAACATCCAACCCAAGTAACCATACATAAAATAAATGTTTGAAACATGTGAAGCTTCTAATGCAGGTACGGATGTATAAGGTACCCACAAAAGTGGAGCTGCTTTTATAAAAAAGAAATGCCTGAAAGAGATATCCTCAACAGTTTCTAACCGCTTTTCCAATTCAGACTTATAATCTGCCTCCCACAACAGGCAGGGCATTGTCATGGAAAGAGCCCGGCAAAAAGACCTGAATTCAAACCTGGCTCTATTACTTCCTCCGTTTATCCACATGACCCTGGTGGTAACAGCTACCTCACCTCTGTGCCTCAGTTTCTCCATTTATAAAATGGAGACACCTATCTATCAAAGGTTTGGGTAAGATTTGATCAGCTGAAGTACATAAAATACTTCGTAGACTACCCAGCATATACCAGGTGTTAAAATAGTATTACTCCCCACTTGGTTTTCAAAGAAGCAAGCAGGAAGGAGAGCTGCAACCATAAAAGATTAGATTGTTCATGATAACCACAAGGATGAGCACTCTCCCCTCCCCCCAAAACCTTTTTTTCTTGTTCATTTTTGAAGATTTCATATCATAAATGCTTCTCAGACCATCGACATTTCTAAATCTTGTGAGAAATAATTTGTTATATTTTAAACCCAGACAAGGGGACTTCCTTTTTTTCCCATTATCTTAAGAATCTGCCACATTTCATACACTTTAATTATTGTTGATCTCAATAATCTAATGTAAAAAATTTTAACACAACCTTTTATCCTCCTTTAATTACATTAATTAAAATTAGAAATACAGACAAGCTAGACTGTGCAAAACAAAATGAAAGACTGCTATAGATTTTGCTCCCTCCCCAAAAAAGATTAAAAATTGCATCAATGATTCAGACAGGCTTACCATTGCACATTTCCATGAAAATATCATTAAACTGACATGATGTGCTAGCACACAGTTTTTTCTTAGACAAAGAAAGCTGCATTTACTATGGCAGCTTTTTAGAACTACCAATTTTCATTAAACAGCTGAGTAGAAACCTGAATTGTCTCTATATAAAGGACTGGGACAATGACCACCAAGAGTTACACAGGGATGCTTTGGTTTTCCAGTGCTGCCTAAATGCAGGCACTTCGGCTCCTCCATGCTTCTCTTGGGAGAGAACAGCAGCAAAATGAAAGATACCCTAGAAAAAGACTGAGGAACTCTCTGCCTCATAAAGTAGCAAACTGGCAGCAAAGATCTGCACTGGGAAAACTATCTGAAAGGACAAAATGTCATAGACATACCAACTGATGCATTGTTTTTCTCGAGGAATGAGAAGAATTTATGTGCCAGATACTTTGCACACTTTATATCACTTAGTCCTCACCATAATCCAAAGACATAGCTTTTATTATCCCCAATAATACAGATGAGGACACTGAGGTTCAAAATGTATGCAGAATCCAACATCTTTCCTTAACCTTCACTATGACCAGCCTGGTCTAGGCCGCCACCATCTCTCTCCTGGATGGAGGTCCAGCCACCATCAACTCGTGCCTCCTACCTGGTCTACCATTCAGTCTATTCACAAAACTGCAACCACAGTGATTCTCTGAAAACAAACTTTAGAGCATGGCGTTAGAGCATACCAATGCTGCACATCTCCTGGTCCAAGCCGCCACCATCTCTCTCCTGGATGGAGGTCCAGCCACCATCAACTCTTGCCTCCTACCTGGTCTACCATTCAGTCTATTCACAAAACTGCAACTACAGTGATTCTCTGAAAACAAACTTTAGAGCATGGCGTTAGAGCATACCAATGCTGCACATCTCCAGAGTAAGGTCCTTGAGATGTAGGTCCTATTACTTCTCTGACACCATCTCCTGCTACACTCTGCACTCCCGTCACTCGAACAAGGGTCCTTGAACACACCAGGCACATGCTGCCTCCTGGTCTTTGCACTTGCACTCCCCTGTCTGAAGTGTTCTTCTTCTAGACAGTAGTGTGGCTTGCTCCCACCTTTCCAAGTCTAATGTCACCTCAGTGAGGCCTTCCCATCCTACTGGAGATTGTCCTCCCTCCCATCTTCCTAATATGCCAAACCTTTTCCCTACTTTTTCCCCTTAGCATTCTTTAAAAAAAAAGTTTTATTGAGATATCACTTACATACCATACAGTCTACCAACTTAAAATACACCATTCAATAGTTCTAATATATTGATGGGGTTGTAAAACCATTACCACAATCTAATTTTAGAACTTTCACAACTCAAAAAGAAATCCTCTCATAATGGGGAGTATACACTCCCCATTTGCCTCACTGACAGGCCTAGGCAAATGCTAATCTACTTTCTGTCTCTATAGATTTGCCAATTCTGGACTTTTCATATAAATGGAATCACGTAATATGTGATCTTGTGTGACTGGCTTCTTTCACTTAATGTAATATTTTTGGTTCATCCATGTTGTTGCTTGTATTAGAACTTCATTCTTTTTTATTGCTGAATAATATTACATTATATGGATGTACATTTTATGCATCCATTTATCAACTGTTGGGCGTTTAGGTTGCTTTTACTTTTTGACTATTATCAATAATGTTACTATGAAAATTTATGTACAAGTTTTTGTGGAGATGCATGTTTTCATTTTTCTTGGATACGTATCTAGTAGTGGAATTGCTGGGTAATATGATCATTTTACGTTTAGCATTTTAAGAAATTATCAAACAGTTTTCCAAAGTGGCTACACTGTTTTACATTCCCATCAACAATGTCTGAAGATTCCCTTTTCTCCACATCTTCACCAAAACTTGTTATTGTCTGCTTTTTTGATGATAGCCATTCTAATGGGTATGAAGTGGTATCTCACAGGGGTTTTGATTTGCATTTGCTTAATGACTAATGATGTTAAACATCTTTTCACGTGCGTGTTGGCTGTTTGCATACCTTCTTCAGAGAAACGAATATTCAGATTTTTAATTTTTTTTTATTGAAACATAATTGATTATACATATTTGTGGGGTACAGAGTTGACTTTCAGTATTTGTATATAATATGTGATGATCAAATCAAGATAATTAGCCTATTCATAACTGCAAAACATAATCATTCTTTGGGTCCATTAACCAATTTCTCCCTGTGTTTATTATTGAGTTGGAAAAATTCCTTACATATTCTGCATATAAGTCCCTTATCAGATGTATCATTTATAAATATTTTCTCCCATCCTGTAGGCTGTATTCACAGTCTTGATAGTGTCCTTTGAAGAACAAAATTTTTAATTATCTATTTTATCTCTTTTCTTTTTTTTGCTTGTGTTTCAGTTCTGCTTCTTAAGAGCATTTGTCTAGATCTCTGCCAGGATTATGAAATCAGCTGTTAATCTTACTGGAGTTCCCTTCTATGTGATGAGTTGTTTTCTCTTGCTGTTTTCAAGATTTTCTCTTTGTCATTCAATAATTCAATTATGATATATCTTAGTGCAAATCTCTCTGAGTTTACCTACTTGAAGGGTATTGGCTTCTTGGATGGGTAGACTGATATTTTTCATCAGATTCATGAAGTCTTCCACCATTATTTCTTCAAATATTTTTTTAGCTCTTGTTTCTCTCCTCCAGCTGGTCCCATTATGCACATACTGGTGTGCTTAATGGTATCCTGCATTTCTCAGAGACTCCGTTCATGTTTCTCCCCTTTTTTCTCTCTGTTCTTCAGATTGCATGATCTTTATCAACCTACCTTCGAATTTGCCAATTCTTCCTTCTGCCAGATTGAATCTACTGTTGAACCCCTCTAGTGAATTTTTCATTTCAGTTATTATAATTTTTAGCTCCAAAATTTACAGTTTTATAATTCTTTTCCACCAATTTCTCTTCATTGATATTCTCTACTTGATGAAACACTGTTACCATGCCTTCCTTTAATTCTTTAGACATAGTTTCTTGTAATTCTTTGAACATATTTACAATAGCTGTTTTAAAGTGTCCATCTGCTAAATCTGATATCTGGGCATCTTCACAGGCCATTTCTATTGTTTTTCTCCTCTGTATAGGTCACATTTTTCTGTTTCTTTGCATTTCTCAAAATATTTTGTTGAAAAATAGACATTTTAGATAATATATTGCAGCAATTCTGGACACTGACTGCCCCAACCCTCCTTCCTGGAGCTTGCTGT
Source organism: Galeopterus variegatus (assembly GCF_000696425.1). Taxonomy (NCBI): domain Eukaryota; kingdom Metazoa; phylum Chordata; class Mammalia; order Dermoptera; family Cynocephalidae; genus Galeopterus; species Galeopterus variegatus. The sequence goes on from NW_007730609.1 coordinate 145,394, forward strand.
CTTAGTTCACTTGTTTATTTGTTAAGTGATTGGGAGACCAGTTGAGTGAAGTCTGTTTCCCCTGCAGTGTGAAGCCTCTGACATTCCTCCTTGGAGGGCGTGAGCTTAGACTCCCTGAGCACCTGGGCTGATCTACATCAATATCACACCGGCTGTCAGCCTCCACTAATTGCTAGCCGATTGTTCTATTGTTTTTGACAATATCCTTTAGCATAAATTGCTCCACAGTCTGATCTGATGAAAGGAGGGCTCCTTTGCAAGGGCTGGGTGTTGCCAGTCTTTAAGGCTGCCCCTCCCAGGGTGAAACCATAGCCCTAGACTGGAACTATGTGGAAAAAGAGCCCCATCTTCTTGGCTCCACATTCCAGGAGTTGAGTTTCCATCAAACTGATCTGTGTTGGACGCAGAGGGGGGTAGGGAGGTGAGTAAATCACGGTTCATGCCACAAACTCTCACTGTTCTTACCAAGATTTAGCAGATTTTCTTGACTGGATGTTTTTCCATTTACTGCATGTGCTTGGAACAATTTCCAGAAACCTTAAATGGTTGTTCATTTACTTAATAATTTTCAGCAAGTGATTGTTTTGCCAATTAAAGGATCTACCATGATCCTCACTCTGCCATTCTAGAAATTGATGCCCAGCACTTTGTGCTCCTAACCCATGATATATTTTCCTTGCTTCATGGTCTCACGATGGAGTCGGGATTTTTGTCAGTTTCATCCAGCCCTCTATCTCCAGAGCCAGAAAAATGCCTGGTACACAGTAAACCCTCAATAAATATGGGTTGAAGGAGTGAGTGAATGAAGTACCCATGACCCACAGCCTATTCTGTGCATGCCACAGCTGACCATAAACTGCCACAGCTGATGACCTATTCATGGTCATGACAATTATGAACAACTACAGTTCTTTATTTCCACATATCATTTGTTTGCAATTTCCTTAGAAGCCGATCACAGCACAGGGAGACCAGCACACTTGTGAATGTCATCAGGCAGGTGATGGATGAAGAAAAAAGAATGAGAAGTGTAGCTTTGGCATACATATCCCTCAACCTGCTGTGCCAGATTCTGCCTCTATTCCTTTTAATCTTAAATATTCTTTAACACCTATAAATAGCTTGCTATAAAGGGCATCTCATTTATCTAGGTTTGAAAAAAAGTCCTGCTATAATGGAACTAGCCCAAGTATTAGAGTCAAGAAGTCTGTGTTTGATCCTGGGCTATGCTTCTTGCTGTCTGTGTGATGTTGGGCAAGTTACTTAACCTCTCTGCTCTTCAGAAGCCTCCTTTGAAAAATGTGAACAATGGTGATAACTATAATCTCTTCACAAACATCGTATAGTGATGGGCACACCAGGAACACTCAGTAAGTGTTAGGTACTATTGTCATTATCTGCAAAACAGTAATCATAGGCCAGCCCATCCATCATACTGGGATCTGTGCATCTAATGAGATGGCTATGAAGGTAGATTTGTGTGATGTATTGTGCAAAAGCTGCCTTCTTAGCACTGCAGACCTAAATCCTTCTGGCTGCTGGGCTGAGAAAAAGCCCCCTCATTGTTTGTTTCTTTTCTGGTCTGGTATTTTGAAGATGGCCTCTCAGCCACCATCTTGCTCAGCAGAGGAGCCACGCAAAGCAGGGTCCAAACTACAAAAAGCAGGTAACAGAACTTGAAATTCCACCAAAATGAGCAGTAGGAGGGGTTTAATTTTGTACCATAATGTGACTCCCTTTAGGGAAGATATTGGTATTAGGCCTAATGTGTAGGAGTCTGAACTGCCATGAGAACCAGTGTCTCCAGTGTCGAGGAAAAAGGGTCTCCGATCACCAAGGACCTCTGGATAACAGGCACTGTGTCGGGCGGGAGGGGGTCTAAGGGCAAATCCTAACTCTGTCCCTTCTTTTTAGCTGTGTGCATTGGGCCAAGTCACTTTCCTTCTCTGAGCTTTATCTAACAGTCTCTGCCTCATGGCCTTTCTGGATTACATGAGATAATGCAGGTAAAATTGCCAAGCATACAGCAAGTGCTTCATAAATGTTTATTGGGTCTGAGTGCAGAAATCCCATTTCTGCATTCATTCTGCACTGTACATTGCTTTGTATAGTGAGGGCGTCTGCAGCCCTCAGAGCTGAGTGGCTGGCCATCTGCACAAAGTGATAGTCCACCCAACTCTGGGGCCTGTGGTATCCCCACCAGCCAGGGCGTTTTTCATGCTGCAGTGAGGGCATCTGCAGCCCTCAGAGCTGAGTGGCTGGCCATCTGCACAAAGTGATAGTCCACCCAACTCTGGGGCCTGTGGTATCCCCACCAGCCAGGGCGTTTTTCATGCTGCCTATTTATTCTTCCTGCTCCCTGAGATGCCACCTCGCAGCAATAGTGAGGGCGTCTGCAGCCCTCAGAGCTGAGTGGCTGGCCATCAGCACAAAGTGATAGTCCACCCAACTCTGGGGCCTGTGGTATCCCCACCAGTCAGGGCGTTTTTCATGCTGCCTATTTATTCTTCCTGCTCCCTGAGATGCCACCTCGCAGCAAGTAGAAACCCCACTGGTGCATCCTCAGGGTCACCAGGGGACAGGCCCAGATGGATGTCAGAGCAGGCTGCCTTGGTGAATTATTTAGCACCCTTCTCTGAGGGGACTGGGCATGAAACTCACAGCCAGCTCCATGTGCACCAAGGTAGCAGCCTCTGACGCATCCGTCAGGAGCCACATTCCTCTTCCCTTAAACAGCACATGCAGAGCACGGCTGGGGGGCTGGGGGCTTGCAGATTCCTCTCTGCTCAACTCATCACAGCTGGGGCAGCTGTAGAAGGAAAGGCCATTAGGAGCCTGGCCAAAAAGAAGATACACAGAGGGGGGCCATCTAGCTGGGATGAGGGACTCATACACTTACTGGCAATGAGAAATACCAGGAATGAAAGTCACAGCCAGCCAGTGGCTGGAGACAGCAGCCAAGGGAAAAAAGGGATGCTTTCCTGATGGATCCTTTGGCAGAATCAAATCAGAGCCACAAGGTACTATCCAGGACACTCTAAAGGCCTACAGTCCTTTGGGAGTCTAACTAAGATGATTGCTAAAGGAGCTCCCAGCCATAGGGACATCAGAGAAGAGAATACTTAGAATCCAAAGTTGTGGGTGACATTTACTGCAAACACAAAATCTAATTCAACCTTCATAACAACCATTCAATGCTTTATCCATAGTCCCTTATTATATGTAAGGAAGCTGAGGCTCAGAGAAATTAAAATAACTATTAACTATAAGCATCCATCTAATTTCTGAGCCTATTTCCTTTTCTTCTAATTATTACCGTTCTTGAATTTTCCATTTAGCCTGCTGAATCTGTTCTCCCCATTCCCTCCTAGGCTTGGGTTCATCCTGATGTAAGGGATGCTTGGGTTTGGCCAGTTATATAGGATTGGCCAGGCCAAGAAAAACAGTTGCGAGAACAAGGTACTCCAGGACTAATCATTAGGTCTCTTGTGCTTGTCAGTGAATGAAGGATTAACCACTACTCCCCTTCACAGTAACACTGACAGGAAATACTGAATACTTCACATATAGCTAGAATCCCTTTGTAGGCTAAATGGAGCTGGGCCTGGATGGGGCCCAAGAGATACTCTTCAAATTGAGGAGATATAGGAACTGTGTAGGACTCGGGGGATCCACAGAATTCTTTGCTTAAAGTCCCTCTGTGGGCTGTGAAATGCCTCAGTGAGCCTATCCCAGGGGTTCTACAGAATTAATTCCTCTCCTTTGGCCAACTCAGTCACCTGCTTGACAGGACAGGTGCTTTGAGAGCTCCCCAACAGCATGGAGTGTCTGAGCCCGTGGTTCCCAAGGCGGGATCCTGGACCAGCAGCATCAGCATCACCGGGGAACTTGTCGAAAGCACAGACTCTCAGGCCCACTCAGACATACTGAATCTGCAACTGGGCAGGTGGAGCCTGGTCATCTGAGCTTTCACAGGCCCTCTAGGGGAACCTGCAGGCATGTTTCAGTTTGAGACCCAGTGTTTCTAATTATTACCGTTCTTGAATTTTCCATTTAGCCTGCTGAATCTGTTCTCCCCATTCCCTCCTAGGCTTGGGTTCATCCTGATGTAAGAGATGCTTGGGTTTGGCCAGTTATATAGGATTGGCCAGGCCAAGGAAAACAGTTGCGAGAACAAGGTACTCCAGGACTAACCATTAGGTCTCTTGTGCTTGTCAGTGAATGAAGGATTAACCACTACTCCCCTTCACAGCAACACTGACGGGAAATACTGAATACTTCACATATAGCTAGAATCCCTTTGTAGGCTAAATGGAGCTGGGCCTGGTTGGGGCCCAAGAGATACTCTTCAAATTGAGGAGATATAGGAACTCTGTAGGACTCGGGGGATCCACAGAATTCTTTGCTTAAAGTCCCTCTGTGGGCTGTGAAATGCCTCAGTGAGCCTGTCCCAGGGGTTCTACAGAATTAATTCCTCTCCTTTGGCCAACTCAGTCACCTGCTTGACAGGACAGGTGCTTTGAGAGCTCCCCAACAGCATGGAGTGTCTGAGCCAGTGGTTCCCAAGGCGGGATCCTGGACCAGCAGCATCAGCATCACCGGGGAACTTGTTGAAAGCACAGACTCTCAGGCCCACTCAGACATACTGAATCTGCAACTGGGCAGGTGGAGCCTGGTGATCTGAGCTTTCACAGGCCCTCTAGGGGAACCTGCAGGCATGTTTCAGTTTGAGACCCAGTGGTCTACATAATCCCCAACAGCTGCTGTTGAGAGCCAAAAAGAGGAAGGGGTGAGCAATAGCACGAGACTGAAGGAGCATCTCAAGGTCCAGGACAGCCAGTTGGTGGCCTGGAGCTGGAACTGGGGCCACATGTGTGTTATTAGGTCTACAGCAGAGGTCAAGAAGCTTTGTCTATAAAGGGCCATAAGTTAACTTCTGAAGGCCATACGGTCTCTGTCTCTGTCACAACTACTTAACTCTGCTGTTGCAGTGTGAAAGCTCTCATAGGCAATATGTAAACAAGTCAGCACGGCTGAATTCCAATAAAACTGTATTTATCAAAACAGGCATCGGGCTAAGTTTGCCTGCAGGTTGTAGTTTGCTGATTCTACATGTATACAATGGCTTCTCTTAGAAAAAACACAAACACTATTTGGCCATACTGAGCTCCAGTTTGCAAGGGGCAGCCACCAGCTGGAGCTGACTGGTGCAACCCTCTTTCAGCTGGGGACACACTCTCCAGTTTTTCACAGTCCCCCTTCTTCTCTCCTAAGTACCCGGGTGGATAGTCAGTTCACATTTATTATCCTGCTCATTTTCCTATTTATCTGCCTCTATTGATATAAATGTAGTGCACGTACTACATATACATGCATATGTGCATATGAACATGTATATGTATACATGTGTGCATGTATGTATATTTTAACACCCACCAGCTTTCAGTATTTTACACTATGTGCATCCCCACCCCCTACCTCAATTATCTCTAAAGTGCCTTCATACCACAATAGCATAAAGCCTGGTTTAGAATTCAGGGGTGGAGGCTCCTGCCCTTGATCTATCCTTGACTACTAACCTAAGCAAGATTTTGACCCTCTCAAAGCCTGTTTCCTCCTGATTTTCTTGCAGAAATCATCCTTCTTTTGCTTCCTTCACAGGGTTGTTGTGAGAGCAAGCCAGCAGTATGTCTGGGAAAGGGACGCAAAAGAGCCTCATTGTTGGCAGCCCAAATTATGCCTCCAGCATTGGCCAAAGCAGGGGAAAAGACTCCCCCCCATCAAGTATCTAAACACTTCCTTAAATCAAAATGGATAACGGTCAACTACATCAGTCCTCCCATCTTCCCCTCACATCCTACAAATGACAGACCATGAAGAGAAATCTCTCCATGACCATTATTTGGCTCAGATTAGCTGAAGGGTTCTTTGGAAAGCTCAGGATGCTGGGCATGCCTTCTAATCATCTTTTCTCTTTTCTGCAAGCAGCTTAAGGGATCAGAGGTCTTATTCGGAGCTTTCCTCCTTCATTCAATTTTCTTTCCTCTTCTTCCCATCCCCACACTGATCCAAATAAATAAATAATGTGTATATAATGATAAAGATCTTTTCTTAAAGAAGGAAAAGGGCATATTTAATGTCACCTTCTTAGCATTCTAGCTGGAACCTTTTATTTTAACTTAAGTTACATGAAACAAGTACAGCCTATCCAACTGCACATTTTTCTTGGGAGCCTTTCCATGAAGGAAATTCTTCCACCTAACCACCCCCACCCCTTTCTTCCACTTGTACCCTCTTTCCCACCCTGTCTGCCCCAGAAAAGGTCTTTTAAAAGAAAATACATAAATCTTCAGCTTATCTGGGTGGTATGTTCCACAAAGAATCACAAAGATTCTTTGATTGGTTACACAAGTTATTTTCCATTTACATTATAGAGCAACGATTTATTCTACAATAAAACTAGCCAACCCTGAGAGTCCACTTCAGCGGATGCCTTGGCCAAAGGCCAAGATTCCTGGATTCTTTTGCTTCTACCAGTCCCCCTCCCAACTTGCACTGGGCCATCATTATTTTACAGCTGTTTCTCTTTGGGTACACTTCACCTATTCCAGCTCTTGTGCATTTAAGACTCTGAGCACCAATCTGCAAATGACAGTCTGCAGCCCTTGCCAGCATCAATGGTGGAACCAAGAGCATACCTGGCCATCTGTAGAAGCAGTCTGACTGAGATGTTTATGGAAGGAAAGAGAGGCACAGATGAGAGAATGCTGGAAAAGATTAATTGAGCACTTACTATATCCCAGTCATCCCAAGACAGAGAATGATGATCTCTATTTGAGGGATGAGAAACATGAGGCTTAAGAGTTTAAGTGATGGCTGCCCAAAAAACAAAAAGTGATGAAGCAGGGATTTGAACTTAGGTCTGTTTTGTACCAAGGCCTGTGACTCTTACATGCAATGATGTAGCAAGAGAGTGGCCTGTGATGTGCGTGTGTGCAAAACTCTAAAATTAGGGATGCCACCCCTTGAGGACAGCCTTTTTAAAAAAAAATTGTGGACAGTGTTGAACCAGGAATTTCAACGATTCACCCAGTTCTAGGCTGGGCCTTGAGTAGCATTTCTCAACATTGCCACTATGGTCAATTTGTGCCAATTTCTTTGTTGTTGGGGTCTGTGCCAAGCATTGTACAGTGTTAGGAGCATGCATGACATAAGCCCACCAGGTGCCATCAGCAACACTCTCCCCAGTCATGAAAACCAAAAATGTCCCCAGAAACTGCCAAATGTTCCTTGAGGGACAAAATTGCCCCCATTGGAAAGCACTGGTCTAGAATTAGTTTAGAAATCCAACCGTGCAACATGTTACTATTGGCTCTTTGGGGGTCATATAGGGAGAAGATTCCGGTATCAAACATACCTCAGTGGAAATCTCAGCTCTGCCACTACTAGCTGTGTAGTCTTGGCTGAATTATTCAAGTTCCTTGAACTTTTCAGTGTGAAGTGGGATAGATAATAGTATTTTGAGGATCAGAGGAGATAATGCAGATGAAGCCTTTAGCAGAGTGCCTGACACACATTATTGTAACAGTGCAATAATGTCAGCTACTACTGTGATTAATAAAAACATATGTTGGAAGATGTCAAATTTAATCGCCTCATCTCATAGATGAGTAAACTGAGGCTTAGAAACAGGAGGTATTAATTGTTAGGACGCAGTCTACTTCTCCAAGAAATATACATATTTGGCCACTATTCTCAATGCCCTTGACTATCCCTCTCCTCCCTCCTCTCCGCCCCTGCCCCCATAAAACTGTGTCTCCTAGTATGTTATTTCTGTACTACTAATTATTCTTTCATCTCATAATTATTAGTGTTCCAATTTGTGGCAGTCGAATATTGAATTGGGAAAAGTTGCATCTTTTAGGGACGACCTACTACCTGTTCGATGTGGTGATGAATCAAAGATGAAAGATAAAGCAAACAGGAAAAATAGAAGTGTTGACTTGCATGGAAGCACAGCAGAGGCTCAGGGCAATCCTTCTAGCATTTGGAAAGTTACAGTATTTTGCCCTTGTTATACTGCTGAAATCAACCATGGTCCTGGAACACCTCATGTTTGATTTTTCTCAGTGAAAATGTTTGTGCCACCACTGGTAACCAAGGCTGGGCACCCTGGGATCTCAGTTCGAATGGAAAAATGCCATCTTGATATCCTCCAATTTGTGTACTTTTTTGTGCCTTGTTGTTTTCAGGGAAGATATGAGATGACCTTGCTGGTGGAGTCATGTAGTAACTGGGGCAGCGATTAGTCTCTCACTTGAAAATGTCAGGGATAATTACCACGTCATATTTAGAAAGGAGCTCTCAGGGCCGGCCTGTGGCTCACTCGGTAGAGTGCGGTGCTGATAGAAAGGAGCTCTCTCTGGCTAGGGTTGGCATTCATTTACCCTGGATTTAGTGGACATGTGCTGGACATTCTGATGTTAGCCACTGGTGATGATGATAAAAGGAAAAACAGTGATAAACCTAGAGGAGAAAAAGTGAATGGCTACTGTGTGTGTGTGTGTGTGTGTGTGTGTGTGTGTGAGAGAGAGAGAGAGAGAGAGAGAGAGAGAGAGAGAGAGAGAGAGAGAGAATGAATGAGAGTGGGTATGTCCACTTCAACAAACCACAGTTTGCATGATCTAGGCTTTATTTGATCATCAGAATATAGGAGGAATATGGCACTGTCCTTGGACCAAGAGTCCCACAGCCCAAAACAGAAAGATATAATTACATACCTAATACACAGATATGATTATACTGAGGTTGTAGGTGAACCAACTGGTTCTCAAAGAGTATGTCATAGCACACAAGAATGTACCCTGAGTCCTTCAAAACTGGGCTGCCATGTTTCAATCCATGTATATAAATTATTTTTATAGTCAAAGATATATACTGTAACATTGATATCCAATGTAAAGAACATGAATTAAGTTATTTGGCCAGTTGGTGTCAATGGGACAAATTATTAGTAGTAAGATATAAGAAGCACAGGAGAATTTCAAGCCAAATTTTCTAAGAGAAAAATTGTGTGTTCACTGGATAGACAATATTGGATTTCTTTTTTCCAAAGCTTGCTTAACAAAAAAAGAAGAAGAAGAAAAGTTCAATTCTAGTCCCTTATAATGTTCTGCCCAAAATTCTAGTGTTTGAAAGTGGTCCACAACAAAAAGGGTTGAATGGGTAGATGAGGAAGGATGGGAAAGCTGTCTGTGGGGGTATACTGGATTTCTCTAGCTGGGAAAAACTAGGACATAGTTGCTGAAAAGTCTTCTTTGTAGTCAAGGCTATGTAAACTCTAGTGGCCTTCATCTCCCACCACCACCTTTCTACTTTTAGAGCATTTGGAATACTCAGAAGCCCACCATGTTCTACATATAGACTGCTTCTTATGATTGGAATCAGGGTGGACCCTCATAACAACAGAAGATTTTTCAAGAATAATGAGAGCCTTGCAGAGTGAGGTATGTTCAGACAGACTTTCAGGAGGTTGCACTGAGCAATTCCAGGGATTTCGACTAGGCATTCTATCTATTCCTGTCTAGGCCAATCATTCAAATCCAGAGAGGCTTTGGGGAGATTCCTCTTTTAATACCAATGGATGATTGCTGAGAAAGTTTTAAATCCAGTGTATCTGGCAGCTAAGCATTCTCCAGCTGATGACCCAGTGTTTAAAATCAAATTTGGTCTCAGAGCTCTTAGGTGTTTAAAAAAAGGTAGGGGTGAAAGGACCAGGTAGGTGTCTGAATAACTGTGTACTCTCAATTTGTCAATAACTCAGTTATTTCTGCAAAGATGGGGATCTATCTTTTTAGTGATAGTTCAATGAGAACTTTTCTATTGATTTGTGTTCTCCTGAATATCATTAAAAAACAAAATCCCCCCTGTGTAAACCCCTCTTCCTTGGAAAACCTCACAGCCATAGTGGTCATTTCAAAACTTTGAGGAATCTTGGGGATGCTATCAAAAACAAAGCTCTGGAGTTGGCAAAGACTTTAGAGATCTTCTCTGATAATCCTGATCCAACCCACAGCCCCACATACCCC
>NW_007730609.1:156284-157230 GCF_000696425.1 Galeopterus variegatus
GCGCGACACTGAGGGTTGCGATCCGTTGCTGGACACGAAAAAAGGAAAAAAAAAAAAGAAAAAGAAAACAATACTCTTTTCCACTTTTTTATTCTTCTAGTTTCTCCACTGGATAATGCTTGTGCTCTGGGTTCAGTTAGATCCATGGTTCTAAAATTTTAATGTGCAATGGAATCCTCTAGAAGGCTTGTTAAACACAGACCACTGGGCCTCCAACGCTAGAGTTTCTCCTTTTCAGGGAATCTGAAAGGAGTGAAGTTGAGAATACGCATTTCTAACAAGTTTCCAGGTGACGGTAAAGCTGATGCTGCTGAACAGGGGACCACACCTTAAGGATCACTAAATTAGAAGCTTAAGCATGAGGAACTGAGGCACTCCTAAACAGTTTGATCCAGTTCACAGCCAAAGGTTTTACTTTCCTATGCTACACTCCTACCTTCATTTCAATAACGTTCCTGGTAGTAAGTATTCTCATACAGTTCTCTGGTTTCCCTAGGCTATCCTGCCCTCCAGTACAGTGAGGAACCCCAGAGAAGGGGGCATGATCTAGCCACATGATTCACTCCAGGGCTTAGCAATACCTATCCACAGGAAGCTCCAAAATACAGCCTTCATGGTTCAGTCCAAAGTCCATTTTGTAAAAATCACATATTTGGGATCCCATATTTGAACATCTCATTTTGTAGATGAAATTCCTGAAACCAAAACAGGTCATGTGACTTGTCCAAAGCCACAAAGCTAGCAGCAACGACCAGAGCTGTGCCTAGAAGCAGTCTGGTCAGCTCTTAGTACAGAGCCCTTCTCTAACAAACCAGGCTCCCTGATCAGATGACACATTTGAACCATCTATATCATATTTTTTCCTCATCTGAACAGAACACTCTTAAAATATAGTTTGATAATTGCAGCTATTACTATGCTTGCATTTTAACGTGCACAAAAGATA
>NW_007730609.1:157821-159965 GCF_000696425.1 Galeopterus variegatus
AAAATATAGTTTGATAATTGCAGCTATTACTATGCTTGCATTTTAACGTGCACAAAAGATATAAGTGAGTTCTTTTTTTTTAAGTAGCACCATCCTATTTATATTACTACCTTTCCATGTATTTATAGACTACAAATTATCTTTAAGCATTCTGATCTCGAAAGAGTAACTAACACTCTAAAATGACTATTATTCTCAGGGGATAGAGACATTTTATTTTGCAATCTTTTTGTCTTGCATCATACATAACCTCCTGTATCTTACCGAATCAGGCTTTAATTGTAGGTGGATTCTTTTGAATCCATTGTTTAGCTATGCAAAATTTTGCAGCAATTAGGAACAAGGCAAAAAGTTCCTTCTCTTTACTTAGTAAGACACTATTTCAAAAGAAGAAGGGCAAAGTCTGAAGTGCTGGAGGTCACAACTTAACCTGCGCTATAACCACGACACAGGAGGAAATTAACTCCCCCCGCCGCCCCCAAAATTTCTTTAGCAATAGACTGAAATACGAAGACTTCACATGAAATAGGCTTTCTAGCATGGGATACCACTGGGCTGAAAACTTAAATTGATTCTTAATGAAGAAAATTAATTTAATTACGAGTTTCAGCATGGAATTTCATTTTCTAATGGGCCTAAAACACAACTGCCTGTGTAAAGTCATTTTGAAATCAAAGTGACTTTGGAACTGGACTGGTTTTCACCAGCTTGTCACTGACAGAGAAATCAGCCACTCATTCCTTAGATGGGTCAGGAAGATGGATGGTCTTCTCATGCGAGTCCTCTCCCCCAATCCGTAAAACTTTAAAACCCAATCATTCTCTATAAAACTTATGTAACTGAAACTTTACTCACTGAAAATTTTTGCAATAGAAAGTTGAACACATAATACCTCTTTAAAAAAAATGCAGCCCACTATCTCAACAGACGAAAATTAAAATGCACATTAGAAATAATTCGCTTAACATCAGTTAATTTTTGTGACTCATCCTCACTAACTTCTTGCTAATGATCTGTCTTAGCAGAAAATGGTTTCATCTAACTCCTCTTCAATCCTCTTTATTCATTTCAAAGAAAGCATTTAGTAATGGGCAAATGGCAAATAATTAGGGAAAAACCAAAAACTTGCCAGTCAACTCCAAAGGGAAATTGCCTCCCTTCCCCAATAAGTTTCCAATTAGAACGGACCAGGGAGTTAATTAATGTGCAATCAGCATGTGGATGCTGGGACACCCACACATTGTAAGTAGCAGCCTAATAATTAAAATCTACCACATAAACAGAAAAAGGTCAACCTCTCTAGCTGTCAAGAAGGTAGTGACTTGAACCACAGATCAATCACCATTAACACCAAAGGAGGAAGAAGTGAAGCCAGTAAGGCAAACAAAGCTGGAAAACTTTGTCCCTTCATTTGATAAGGTATCACCCCTTCTTAGGAAACATTACGCCTCCCCATACAGTATACCATATTGTAAATATACCCCAACAGTATACCATATCGCAAAATGTGACAAATCTTTTATCCTAATGAACTCTCTTAGGAAACTGAATCAAACAATAATACTAGACTATAGAAACCATGATAACATAGTAACTTGGCTAGTAATGGAACTTAAACAAAGCTGAAAAATGAGATGAAAAGTTAACTCTTAAGGGAAATTACTTTTTGATTGTTCACCCAAACCCATACTTTAAGGCTGTGATTTAAAGTAAACTCCTCTGATTTACCAATTTATTAAATGTTTTCACTATGATTTACTACCTTTAAAAACTGACATGTCTAGCTGGTTAGCTCACTTGGGACAGCATGATGCTGACAACACCAAGGTCAAGGGTTCAGATCCCCTCACCAGCCAGCCACAAAAGAAAACAAAACAAACAAACAAAAATACCTCCGACAATATTTTTCATTTCCATAAAGTAAAATAAATACATTAACAATCCAAGAAGAAATAGCAGCTGCATTAACTATAGTGGACTTTGGAGATACTGATAGCCATTGTCTTGTCAACTGGATGATCAGTGCAACAGGCTATAGAAGCACCAACAAACTACACAGCCAACAATTCCTTACTGCTTGGTTCAATCCACAAGTGGAGAAAAGTTACACAGTAAATGCCTCCAAGACTGCACAGCCCTTTTCC
>NW_007730609.1:161062-185597 GCF_000696425.1 Galeopterus variegatus
CAATCCACAAGTGGAGAAAAGTTACACAGTAAATGCCTCCAAGACTGCACAGCCCTTTTCCTTGAACCCTACAGATCATGTGTGCTATTCCACTCCCAGAATATTCTGCTGTCCAGGTCTGAATCCCTACCACCTTTGAGGGTTACTTTTCTACTTGCTATCTTGCAGCACAAGTATGTTCCTATCTCCTGAACTACAATGGATGCTCCTTGAGAGCAGAGACTATTTTGCCAAATGCATAGTACCTACTATAGCACTAGAAAGCATTCCTTGTGTAGTTTATCAGTTTCTAAATTGCTTTCATGGAACTTTCAATGCCCCACCACCACTACCACCAGTGACTCGGTGAGATGGTTTGACAGAAACTTAATGACTTGCTCAAGTCCTCAAAACTCTCAGAAGAGCAAAGGTAGATTTGGACCCAGGACTTCAAATGCCATCTCTGTTCCCTTCCCTTTATCACCAAAGCAAGCACTGGTTTTACCTATCAGCCACAGTGTCACCAATCAGCAAGTTTTATGGAAGGCTATGAGAGCCAGCCTCTTTTATTGGGTCTGCATAACAAGCTCTCCTTGTGGAACTATACATCCTTATGGGGTTGTATCAGGGTTTCTCAAACTCAGCACTACTGACATTTTGGGAGGATAACTCTTTGTTGAGGTGGGGAGCTGTCCTGTGTATGCTAGGATATTTAGTAGCATCTCTGTCTTCTACCCACTAGATACAAGTAGCAGCCCCTCCTCTCAATCAAAAATTTGACAATGAAAAATATCACCAAAAATGCCCCATGGTGAAGCTGTAGTTCACACCTGTTAGGAACCACTGGACCATATAGAGACCAAGTTTACCTTCTGGAGGTGGGCATATGACCCAAATTGACCAACCAGAGCTTGTGTGTATGTCATCAAGGCAGGGCCAATCAGTTTTGTTTTTTGTTTGTTTTTGGTGGGGAGAGCACTGATAAGGACATTGGAAAAGTGAGAAAGCCTCACTCATGAGATTGTGGCACTTTGTAGAGCTACAATGGTCATTTTTGGTGGTGAGTGGAGACAGCCTACCTGAAAATGAAGCCTACTCAAAGGAGTGCAGANAAAAGTGCCTGAAACCAGCTCCACCCTTCAGAATTCCCAGTTCCATGAGCCAATAAACTTCCTTTTGGTTTATGCTGGTTTGAATTGAGATTTTGAACCTTTCAACCCAGAGAGGCCTGATTAATCCATCCATTGTACTACTACACTGTGTGAGGCTTCCATTCTAGCACAGAGTGAAAACCCAAGCCCTTTTCTAGGCCAGCAAGACCTTACATGCTCTGGCATCTCCCCCTTCCTTCCTCAACCACCCGTGCTCCAGCCCCAGGGTCCTCCTGGCTGTTCTTCAGCACACCAGGCACAGTCTGTATATGCTAATGTGCTGGTTCCTCTGCCTGAAACACTCCTCCGACACCAGCATGCCTCATGCCTCCAGCTCTGCACCCAGCGTGCTCTTCTCTGGCTATCCCCTGGGTGAGAGCACCCCCAGCCCACTTCAGCACTACAGCAGCTGCCAGCTGTCCTGCTGTACATTTACTTGCTGTGTGTTTGCCCATTAAACACATCAGTTCATGAAGGCAGGGACTGTGTCTCCATTGTTCATAAGCTGGGTATGCAAAATTAACTCTCTGCAATAGGTGCTCAATAAAGATCTTTTGACTTAATGAATAAATGAGTCAATCCAAGATGTGGAGCCATGTGTGAAGGAGGCTGGTCATCTCCAGTTCCATAAGTATGAAGATGGCAGGTGGTGGAAATTTCAAAGATTTAAAAATGAGTCAGAACCATCTCTGCTTCAGGTAGTTCCTCCTTGAGGCAAACCCAATATGACCACAGTCCACTCTGAACCTGGAGAACATCCGAGTCAGTCAAAAACAATTGCAATTGCTGGGAGCTTCCACTCTGCCACCATTTCTACATGTCCCCTCCTACCCCCTCCACATCAGGCTGCTTACTGGCTCTGTCAGCAGGACTGGGAGGCAGAAAATCTAAGTTCCCACCAAGCAATCCTGTTACACCAAATCGGTGTGCACAAAATGACGAAACCTGACACAATGGACTTTGACAGAAAAAGGAGAAATGTCAGTGTGGTGGGAGAGAAGCAGCCATGAAATCTCCCTTCACATATGTGTAGAGAAGCAGCAGAGAGTTTATTTTGCTCACACAGCATGGGAGAACTTCAGAGAGATATCAGAGATTGGGGACTTGCTCGCCTCTGGGTGTCTCTTGCTCATCACTACTTATTCTGATTTGCAAGTCTTGAGTTTTCCATTTCTAAGTCTACACCTGTGCCCCTGTATCCAAACTGGGCTATCCCTTGCTGCAGAGCAATTCAGGTACATTTGGTGACTTAAGCTAATGACATTTCACATCTTAAGTTCTAGATCATCAAATACTCAACAAATATTAACTAAACTCCTGCTATGTTCTAGGCTCTGTTGTAGGCTTTGGGGACACACCAATAAACATGACAGACACAGTCACCTGACCTAACGTACTATCTAAGAATGGGGGTCTCTTGACACTTTGTACATAGACATGATATATTGCCTTTGTGGGCACACCTTCCTATGCATAAGTCACACTTTCATGAAATACACTGGAGACATTATAGCAAAGTGATTAAGAATGTATTTCAATCAACCAAAGATGGTCTAAAAAAATTAATAGGCATAACCTACACCCATAGTTTCCTACCTTATAAGATTATTGGGAAGATTAAATAAAATGCTTCAAATAGGAAATGACAGAATGAAATTTTGGGGCAATCAGCACGGGTAGATACTCTGAAACAAAAAACTATGCAAACCATCTCCCCCACCAACTTTCTCTCCCAGTAAAGTTCAAACTTGGTCATCACTGAATATGACCACCAAGATCAACTACATGCTAGAGGGCCCAGCTGGAAGTATATTCCCTCCCCATCCACTGGGTAACTGGTTGGAGATAGCTGAGCATGGGACTGGAACCCTTTCATCTCATGCAGTAACAGAGTAGAGGGGATGATCCTACATCATACCAACATTGATCCTTTGCCTCTGAGAAGTGGTTTTCTCCATGCAGAATTGGTCTACTTGCTGGTCGAGAGCACTTTCGCTGTGGTTTTCAACATGCAAGTGGCACGAGCTTTCCTGTAACTCTGCCCTACTAAACCAGGAGGCAGTGTGCATAATGGTGGGAACACTGGCATAGGAGTCAGGGAGCTTTCACTAAAGACTTGGTTGTGTATCTTGGCAAGTCACTTCTCTCCTCTGGGTCTTAGTCTCCCCAAGGATAAAACCTCACTGGGTTAGATCAGAGATCAACACACTTTTTCTATAAAGGGTTAGATAGTAAATACTTTAGGCTTTGTAGGCCAAGCTGTCTCTGTCATGACTATTCAACTCTGCCCTTAGAGTGCGAGAACAGCCATAGACAATACATAAATGAATGGGCATGGATGTCTTCTGATAAAACTTTATTTACAGTCTGGATTCAACCAGAGAGCAATAGCTTGCAGACCCCTGGATGAGATGATCTCTTGGTACCTTCCAGTTCTGAATTTCCATCACTTGATTATTTAAGGTTTACCTCCCATCTGGCCTCATGGAAAGTCTTAGAGTTTAGAAAGTTCTAGGTTGAAATTTAAAAAGTTCCAGAAATAATAACAGCTACCATTTATTAAGTGATTGCCATGTACCAAGTACTGTGCTAATGGCTTTATGTGCATTATCTTTTTTCATCCTCCTCAGAGCAATTTGTTAAGGCAGATACCATAATTAATCCATTTTACAGATAATGAAACTGAGACTTCAGCAGTCTACGTAACCCACTCAACATCACAGAACTGGTAAGTGGCAGAGCTGGGCTCTGAACTGTTGTCTGACTCCAGAGCCCTTATTCAAAACTACTGAATTATGGGAACATCACAGAGTTGTTCACATACCCATCCCTGTTGGTCTCCCCTACCCCCTACCCCAGTTACCCCCTCATGAACCCTCCAGAAGTTCACGTGACAAACCCTGTTCCTGCATGCCACATAAATTAAAAGGTTGGCCTAAAAATAACACACGAGTTCACTACTCTAGATGATGAATTGCTTTTTAATGCATGATAATTGATTCTTTGACCAGCTCAAGACCTTACAGCACTGGAATACCTACAGCATGCCTTATTTGGAAGGCGACCAGCCACCAGACAAGTGCTGGATCTGCTGATGCAATCTGTGGTCTCTCATCCAGGCAAACACAACCCCATTTAAAGAATTTTTTATATGGAGAAGAAAGAGGAAAAAAAAAATGAAGGAACTTCATCTTAGCATGATTTATCACAGTTAAACTAATCATAAGCAAAACTCTCAAGAGCCAGTGACCTTGGAAAAAATCAAAGGGCAGCTTGGAATGTACATAGGATCTGCTGGCTGATCTCGTAAGAAGCGTTCCAAGGTGAGGTGCCTGCTTGTGCTCCATCAACACCTGTGTCCTGCCTCATTCTCTTAAAACTCAACAAAGTCTCCTCATGGGATTGGTAATTATCAATGCAGTTTCTCTGGGGCCTTCAGCTGGATGTAGATTGGTATTAATATGGGTATCGTATGCTTCGGTTCAGCCATAGTTCCCTTCTCTTGCTTGGTGGTAGACAGCTGCATTCTCCAGAGAATTCCAGTGTCCACAGCAAGCTCAGTGAAAATGTTAATGCAACAGTTTGATAAATATTTAATGGCTCTCTCCTTAGCTTGCTGATACGATTAAGCAGGAGCCTCATTACTAAAACCTACTTTCACCTCCTCTTTTATTTATGAGCTTTATTCCTTTACACTAACTCACATCTAGGTTTAGATGAACTGAAGTCATGAATACAGGGGAAAGAGGAACAAACAACTCAATACCAGACCATCAAAACTCACTGCAAGTCATCTTCTGGCAAGAGGTCTTGCTCCCATCTCCCAGCGTGACAGACAAGACTGAAACACAGCTAGACGAGGAGCCTTAGGAATATAATCAGTTGTTTTTACAGTGATCGTGATATTCAGAGGTGAGCAAAAAGACAGGGCTCCAGAATTCA
The DNA here is from genome assembly GCF_000696425.1 of Galeopterus variegatus. Taxonomy (NCBI): domain Eukaryota; kingdom Metazoa; phylum Chordata; class Mammalia; order Dermoptera; family Cynocephalidae; genus Galeopterus; species Galeopterus variegatus. Next base: position 166,135 of record NW_007730609.1, read on the forward strand.
CTTCTCACCTCCTAGCTGGCCAGGGCTGGTTATTTATTATTATAGTTGATTATATATTTGACCAGTGATAACTTGTCATTCTTGGAGCCCAGTTCAAATGTCACTAACTCTTTGAAGCTTTCCCCATCACTCCTCCCAAGTCAAAATTAATCATTCCTTGTGTATAATCCCATGTGTTTTGCTGACAATGCTATTATAGTTTTTATATCACAAGATGACTTTGGTATTATAGTCAGGAATAGCAGAGTTGAAAATGAAGACTTAAGTTCAACTACCTGGGTTTGCCACTTAGCAAGCTGTGTGGTCTTGGCCAAGTTACTTAACTTCTCAACACTGTATTTATGTATTTTTTAAATGAAACGATAATGTTACCCCATAGGACTGGTTATGAGATCGTGTGAGATAAATGCCTTGGTACTTAGCAAGCAAATAGTCTCCCTAATAGCTAGATATACATACATATATGTAGAAGGGACCTGAAAGTTCTCATTTAGGATAACAAGTTGTGAACCTGGTTGGCCAAATTCTAAGCCACAGCAGTGAGCAGGGTCACTTTAAAAGGTCACACGCCCAGTCACTGTTTTCTCACTCCCACGTCCTTCCTTCCACTCCTTCCTTCCACACCGCTTGGCAGATAAATGGGCTTACAACAAGGCCTGCCAGCTTTCTCTCTGCATGCATGTCTGAGCTTGTGGGTCACTGCACTTGTTTCCTGTTTCATGGGACTGAAGAGAAGGCTTGGTAGGATCTCAAGATTTGCATTTATACTTAGGGGGGATTAGGAGGCCCATTTAGGCTTCAGCCTCAGCCATATGCCCACTCCAGCTTATACAGGGCTCTCATCTGAAGGATGATTGTTGTCATCCTTCCTTATAGGTTCCTTGGGAATGCCTTTGGAAGGAACAAGGGTGCATACAAATCCAGCCATCATCTCATTCCTAATATCAAGCATGTGCACCTCCCCACAATGCTGGAGGGCAGACACAGGGAGAGGGAGAGGAGACTTTGGAGTTGAGCAGACCTTGGTTCAAATCCCAGCAGGCTACCATAACTCCCCGGTGAGGACAGTAACCTCTCTGGGGCTCATTTTCTTACCTTGTTACAAATGGCAGAGAACCCTAATTATTTATCCAAACATTTCCTCTTCCTCCTCAGTAACAGGATCGCAATTTTTATCTAACAACCCGAGTAAATGACTGCATTTCCCAGACTCTTTTGCAGAGATGTGTGGTCATCTGTCCAAGTTTGGCCAAGGAGATAGGAGTAGTATTGGGAGGGACTTTGAGAAGTCTCCTTACGAAAGAGTAGATGTGTACTTTTTCTCCCCTTTTATTTTTCTTCTTGCTGCCTCATGTGCAGACATAGTGGCAGCAGCTGAGACCATGGAGTGACTCAGAGGAAGGAAGCCATATGCTGAGGTTGGCAGGGCAAGAAAAAAGAAACCTGGGTCTCTATGACACAGTGAAGCAGCCAGACCAGCCCTGTACAGCCACCGTTAATCTTCTTTTACAGAGAGAGACATAAATGCCTAATTCATTTATGCCACTGCTGAGTTTTTCATTGTTCTGTGCAGCCCAACTTAATTATTACTGATTTATAAAGCTCAGCAATAATGTAAATAAAACTATGGCCAGCAGGTCAAATCCAGCCCACCACCTGTTTTTGTATGGCCCATAAAGTAATACTGATTTTTACAGATGAACATTTGCAATCAATTCAATGGTAGGGGACAATAATTCTAAGCTCCACCCCCTCAAAAAAGAATTTTATTCTTATTAATAGACCTGTCTAACACAAAAGTTATGCTCAATTACCATCATTATACTTTTAATTTTAGCAATAAAAATTGTGTGAAAATTTGTTTTCTCATTATACAAGTACCTACATGCTATTCCTAATTTTGCCTCTTGACTTGCAACACCTGAAATATTTACTATCTGGCCCTTTATAGAAAAAGTTTGTTGACTTGTGATGCAGAAAAGTTCCTAACACATAGTTAAATCTCCAAAAGAGCCCAGCACAGAAGTTACTCAATTATTTATTCAGTTTTGTTAAGATACTATAATCCTACAGAAGAGTATGGCTTAATTCTTTGTTGATTTAAAGAGATAAAATTTTCCAGAGTCAACCTCACCCATCCCAAGCATCTCCATTTTCTTTCCTACTTCTTGGTCACCAGGCAAGAAAAAATAAACACAAGAGCATAACAATGACACTTAGAATGCATTGTCCCCATGCCTCCCTCCCCACCCCATCTGTCATAGACATATTTTTAAGGCCACCTAACAAAAAAGGAACAAAATGGATAAGACAAAGGGGTTTGGGGCCCCAAGCCTAATTTCATTTAGATCTCTCTGGAATGTTTTGGTATCTGGGCCTAATATCCGACATTTATTTCTGCAGCTAATTATAGAACTGATGTGTAAATTGCCAACCTGGCACAAATTAATGGAACCCCAGGCAAAGCCACTTATATGACTACCATTCGCCACATCGCAGCAATGCTTTGTCTATGACCAAACTCAATTTTGGAATTCAGGAAGTCTCTCGTGCATGTAACACTAGGAACAGTTGAAGCCTCAGTTCAGCCCTTTGCAACAAAAGAAAAATTACATGACTGAGTTAAACCAGCAGCTCCCAACCTTTTTGGACAATGGTGCCAAGTTTCTGGCTCATGCCAACATCATTCTGCCAGTCTGTGCCAACTCCTCCCTGTACCCTTCTGCCCCCAGCCTTCAGCTGGACATGCTCTAATCTATAAGACAGTTTGGGCTGTTCCAAATACCAGGCTTGGGATTATGAAATGGGAATATAAGACTAGCTCAGTGGAGGCCCCAGATGGAGAAGGAAAAGGGTATTTGTGGCCCGTCATGCCTCTCCTTAAGGCTGCTGGGAAGAAAGGGCTGACATGGCACTAGCAGTGGGGGTGTGAGTGAATGAATGAGACGGGCTGAGTGGGATGCAGGAAGGTGGAGTTGTGTCTCTGGCTGGGCGTTGACTCCTTCAAAATTACCACATCCAGTCCCAGCCCATTGGAAGGCAGGCCAAGGGAAAACATGGGGAAAGTATTCCAGAAACAGCAGTGGCTCAAAAGATTCCAAACCATCGAGAAAATGTAGGCACAGCCAATGGCTTGGAAGGGTGGTGGGCAGTGGGCAGGCTAGGGACTGAGAATAGTTCCTTCACATCAGCCACCATCCTTTGCTATGATCTGAACATTTGTATCCCTGCCTCCCACCCCCAAATTTATATGTTGAAATCTTAACCCTTCCAAGGTGATGGTATTAGGAGGTGGGGCATTTGAAAGGTGATTAGGTCATGAGAATGGAGCCCTCACGAATGGGATTAAAGCCCTTATAAAAGAGGCCCCAGAGAGCTAGCTCTTCCCATCTACCATGTGAATAAACAGAAGGTGTTGTCCTCTCTGAGGAAGCAGGAAGTCCCCAAGACACTGAATCTGCTGGGTCCTTGACCTTGGATTTCTCACCTCCGGAACCAAGAGATATCTGTTGTTTTATAAGCCACCCAGACTATGTAGTATTTTGTTATAGCAGCCTGAACAGACTAAACACCTTGGTTATAAGAAGTCTCCATATCGCAAGCATCTGAAGCAAGCCACTGGGGGGAAGGGCAGGAAGAGTTCTTGATGAAAGGTATTGTGGATTTTGTCCCAGCATCATATATTCCCCCAAAAGATATGTACTAGAATGTCCATAACAGCACTATATGTACAGCCTCTAACTAGAAACTAACCAAACTCCCATCAACAACTGAATAGACAAATTGGGGTTTATTTAACAATAGAACACTACACAACAATTAAAATGAATGATTTATAACAGTACACAACAAAATGATTGGATCGCACAAACAGAACGTTGAGTGAGAGAAGCCATACACACAAGAGTACATATTGCATGATTCCATTTACTTAAAATATGAAAACAGGCAAAATTTGTGGTGTTAGAAATCAGGATAGTGGTTACAGTTAAGGGGAGGGTAGAGGGGGCACAAAAGAGGCTTCTGGGGGATTGATACTGTTTTATTTCTTGACCTGTCTGCTGGTAACACAGGCGTGTTTATGAAAATTCATTAATCTAAAACCTACAATATGCTCACTCTCTCATATATATATATAGATATATATATATATATATAGTACCTTGGCAAAAAGATTTAAAAAATATTATGGGCCTTTCAGAGATCCACAACCATCATATGCTGATTCTATGAAAGAATCCTATGAAAGGAACCCTGAATGTTCTTGGGCCAGAGTAGCCCATACCGCTTCATTTGACAATAAGTTTCAAAGACAAGGAACATGATAACAGTGGTAGTAACATAGCAATAGCAAAAATACACAATTATAATAGTAAACCAATATTTACTCAGTATGTGCTAAGCATATTAAAGTATTATCTCATTCAGTCTTAACCCTATGAAGTATGAGGTATGTATAATTATATCCCATCTTATAGTGGAGGAAACTGAGGTTCTGAGTTAGGAAATGGGCCTGACTCCTGATTTAAGCACTCTCATGGCTTCTCCATGTGGCTGGAGGAGCTCTCGGCAAAGGAAGAACTTGATCCAGGTCTCTGGACTCTTGAGTCAAAACACCCCCCTCAATAGATTGAAAATTGGCCTCCCAAAGATCCATACAGTCTTAATCCCTGGAACTTGTAAATGTTACCGTATTTGGGAAAAGAGTCCTTGTAGATATAATTAAATTAAGGATTTTGAAATGAAGAGATTATCATGGATTATTTGAATGGGCCCTGTCATTGCAAGTATCCTTATAAGAAAAAGGCAAAGGAAAATTTGACACACGCACAGAAGAGAAGGCAGAGGCAGATATTGGAGTGATATGGCCACAAACTAAGGAATGCCAAGGATGGCCAGCAGCCACCAGATGCTAGAATGGTGGTGGAGTTTGGATGTGTTGTCCCCTCCAAAACTCATGTGGAAATTTGATCTCCAATGTGGCAGTGTTGGAAACTGAGTCATGGGGGTGCATCCCTCATGAATGGATTAATATTCTCCCTGGGGTAGGGGGGAGTAATGAGTGAGTTCTCGCTCTATTAGTTCCTGTGAGAGCTCGTTGTTTACAGGACCCTGGCACCTCCTCTCTCTCTCTCTTGCCTCCTGTCACCATGTGATCTGCTTGTACCCGCCGGCTGCCTGCTACTTTCGGCCATGAGTAGAAGCAGCCTGAGGTCTGTGCCTGATGCAGCTGTCTCAGAATTGTAAGCCAAATAAACCTCTCTTCTTTATAAATTACCCATTCTCAGGTATTCTGTTATAGCAACACAAAACGAACTAATACAGAAAATTGGTACGGAGGAGTGGGGTTTTCCTAAAGATACCTGAAAATGTGGATGCAGGTTTGGTACTGGGTAATGGGCAAAGGTTGGAGGAGTTTGGAGGACTTAGAAGAAGAGAAAAAGATGAGGGAAAGTTTGGAATGTCTTAGAGACTTATGTAGTGGCAAGCAGAATGCTGATAGAAATGTGGACAGTAAAGGCCATGTGGATGATGAGGTCTCAGATAGGAATGAGGAACTTATTGGGAATTGGACAAAAGATCACCCTTGCTACACCACAGCAAGGAACGTGGCTGCATTGTGTCCATGCCCTTGGACTTTGTGGAAGGTGGGACTTAAGAGTTTAGAACCAGAGCATTTGGCAGAAGAAATTTCTAAGCAGCAAAGCATTAAGGACGCTGCATGGCTACTTCTAACAGCCTACTCTGAGTTATGGCAGCAAAGGCATGACATAAAGCCAGAATTTAAAAGGGAAGCAGAGCATACAGATTTGGAAAATTTGTAGCCTGGCCATGCTGTAAAGAAACAAAGAGCAGGAGAAAAATGCAAGGGTGAAGCAGATAAACTGGTTGCTAAGGACATTATCTTTGAGGTGAGGCAGCCAGATGCTAATAGCAGAGAAAATGAGAGGAAAGCCCTGCAGGCATTTCAGAAGTCTGGAAGTGTGCCCCATCCATCACAGACCCTGACGCCTAGAAGGACTGAGTTATCCTGGAGGACTGACTTGGGGCACAGCTGCCCTCGGGAACCTACTCCCTGCATCCCAGCTGCTCCAGCTGGAGCAGCCCCAAGTGTGGTTTGTTCAGCAGCCCTGTATGGTAGAGGCCCGAAACCTTGGTGGCATCCACGTTGTGTTAAGTCTGCAGGCCAGCAGGACATGAGAGCAGTGGAGGCGAGGCAGCCTCCACCCAGATTCCAGAGGATGTATGGAAAAGCCTGGGGGTCTCGGAAGAAAGCTGCCACAGGGGCAGAGCCACTGCAGAGGCCATCTACTAGAGCGACGTGGAACAGAAATGTGGGGTCAGAGTTGCAAAAGAGAAACCCCAATAGCACCATGCCTAGTGGAGCCATGAGAGCGGGACCTCCATGGAGACCCCAGACCTGTGGAGCTACCAGAGTGGAACACCAGCCTGGGAGAGGTGAAGTATGGCCCGAGACCAGGAAAGCCATAGGAGAGGAGCTGCCCAAGGACTTGGGGACATAACCTCCACACCAGTGAGCAGAGGCAGTTGAACATGGAATCAAGGTACCTGATTCACCAGCCTTGAGATTTAATGCCTGCCCTGCTGGGTTTTGGACTTGTTTGGGACCTGTTTTTCCTTTCTTTTGGCCTATTCCTCCCTTTTGGAATGGGAATGTATACCCAATACCTGTTCCACCACTGTATCTTGGCAGTAGATAAATTTGGTTTTGACTTTTACAGGTTCAAAGCTGGAAGGACTTTTGCTTTTGGTCTCAGAGGTCAGACTTTGGACTTTGGACTTTTAAGTTGGTGCTGGAGCAAGCTAAGAATTTTGGGACTGTTGGGATAGAATGATTGTATTTTGTATGTGAGAGTGACGTGAGTTTTGGGGGGTCAGGGGAGGAATGATGGAGTTTGGATGTGTTGTCCCCTCCAAACTCGTGTGGAAATTTGATCTCCAATGTGGCAGTGTTGGAAACTGATTGAGTCATGGGGGTGGATCCCTCATGAATGGATTAATGTTCTCCCTGGGGGAGGGGGAGTAATGAGTGAGTTCTTGCTCTATTAGTTCCTGTGAGAGCTGGTTGTTTATAGGACCCTGGCACCTCCTCTCTCTCTCTCTCTCTTGCCTCCTGTCACCATGTGATCTGCTTGTACCCGCCGGCTGCCTGCCACTTTCCACCATGAGTAGAAGCAGCCTGAGGCCCGTGCCAGACGCAGCTGTCCCAGAATCGTAAGCCAAATAAACCTTTCTTTTTTATAAATTACCCATTCTCAGGTAATTCTGTTATAGCAACACAAAACGGACTAAAACAAATGGATTCTCTTCCAGAATTTTCGGAGGGGGCACAGCATGCCAAAATCTTGATTTTCAATCTTCTGGCTTCTATAACTGTAAGAGAATACCCTACTGAGGTTTTAAGCCACTAAGTGTGCAGTAATTGGACACAGAAGCCCTAGGAAACGAATACACTGTTCATTATCGGTAAGTATCATAAAGCGTCATCTAAAGAGAGTGTTCTACAAAATGGCAACAGGTGTCCTTGAAAAGCATCCTGAGATCACACACACTTGGCAAACAATGTTAAATGGGGTTCTTTATGGTTGGACTTTTCAGGACCTCTATTATGTTTATTGTGTCTGTGTGTCTTTGAGAAGGGGACATGGCTAACCGGCCTCAGAACTATCTTGTGAGGATCCCACGGAATATTCGCAGCAAGTGCTGCAGTACACCATGCTGAACACATGCTGAGACCCAAGAGGAAACAAAGGCCTAACAAGTTATGGGTTATCACTTTGCCAAGTGCATGATTATTCTCCTAAAGCCTCCAAAACACAGTACAGTAGTTATCAGGGCAAGAGTTGAACTGGACGATCTCCGTGGGCCCTTCCAAATCTAACATTCTCCAATTCTTTATGTGCAACAATGGTTCTTGTCCATGGCACACATTGCCAATCAATCACAGCACTGTCCCCCTGAGCTCTGAAAGGGCACTCTAATCCTTTTTAACCAGAACTCCAAGCAAATAAAATCTCTGTACTATTCCTGTTCTAGTAACTCAATGAACAGTCCAAATAAATAAATCATGGTTTGTGGGTTTTCAGAAATGTATTATTTTCTTGTCCAGGGAAGGACATCCTCATGCCCACCAATATCTACTGATTTTTTTCACACTTCTTGAATACACAGTCCTTTGCTCTGATTTTAAATAAGTACTCCAACAATAATATTGAGTGAGAGGTTATAGCCTTTGGGGCCAGAGAGCAGAGGAAGTTTGGGGCACTCTACATACAGTTCAACCTTTGTTCTCTGGGAGAGATTTTCTCCAGTAGATTAAAAAAGAAAAAAATATATATATATATATATATAGAAAAGTATAATACATATATTTAAAAAATATATATATATAGAAAAGTATAATACATATATTTAAAAAATATATATATGTTTACTGCCCTCTGAGTTCCAAAGCCATTTATGAGAGTTGTAGCTGATCTTAAAAACCTTTGGATCCTAAGTCAAGTCCCAGAACAGCTGCATCTGATCAGACTTCCAAGGCAAGAGAGTTCAGAAGCTCAGGGTCTTCAAAGAAAACCATTAGCCGGGGGTGCAATTTTTAAAAGGTGATGAAACACTAATGCCTTACTTGTACTGAGTCCTACAATAACACCTTCCTCCAAGGAGTGTAGAAGCCTCCATACGGGGCAACTATCACAGACCTCATGTTACAATAAAAAAAAAAAAAAATCCTCAGAAATGTTAAGTACATGGACTTAATGCGGTTGAGAATCACATTAGTCTCCATTCCCCAGGAGGGAAGAGAGAGATGAAAAAGGGAGGAGAGTGAGTAATAAAAAAAAATATATTTTTTTTCCTTTTTGTCTCTTTTTTACTGACCGGTAACGGGATCGCAACCCTCGGTGTCGCGTCCGCACCACGCTCAGCCAGTGAGCGGGAACCGGTCTCCACATGGGATCCGAACCCTCGGCGGGAGCGCCGCCGCGCTCCCAAGTTGCGCACTCAGTGCGCCACCGGGCTGGCCCTAAAAATAATTTTTAAAATCTTAATTAGCTGATAATTTTCTTGCAGTTTCTATGTCAGACACTGGTCCAGGAACCAGTCAGTCAGTTAAGATCTATTTAGGGAGCCCCTACTAGGTAGCAGGTACTGTCACTAAAGATGGGATTTAGAGGACACAGTCCCTGACTTTAAGGGACTAGGAGGGACAGGCTGAGAGTTGTCACAGTGAAAACAAATATTTCAGATCTTGAGAAGTGCTATGGAGAAAATCTAATAAAATAATGTGGCCAAGAAAAATGTGGGCTGAGGGTGAGAGGGGTGAAGCAAGGCTGGGCAGGAAGTCCTCTTGACAGAATGATATTTAAGCTAAGACCTCAATGATTAGAAGATGCCATCCAGGCAAAGTTCTAGAGGAGGAGTGTTCCAAAAAGAAAGAATAGCAAGTACAAAGGCCCAGAGGTATACAGAAACTTGGGTTGTTCACAGGTCAGTGTGGCTGGAGCACAGGTGTTGTGGTCAGAGGAAGGAGAAATGCCCCTGTAGAGGAGGGTGGCCTTGTTGGAATAGGCGGGTCTTATAGGTCATGGTAAAGTGTTTGGGTTTTGTCCTTATCTCATTGGGAAATTGTCTAAAGGTGTTAAAGAGGGGAGTGTGATGATCTGATTTTAGCTTCAGAAACACGAGGTGTTTGGAATGGTTATCAAGTAATCAAAGTGAGAAATGACAAGGGCAAGGAATAAAGTTGTACCTGCAGAGATGGTGAGCAGTGTTCCCATTTGGGATATCTATCTTTCCTATCATATTTTTTATTGAGGTGCAATTTACCTACAACAAAATGCATAGATCTTATGTGTAGAGTTTAATCAATTGTAACTATATCCATGTAACCCACACCCTATCAAAATATAAAACATTTTCAGCACCCAAGGAAGTTACTTCAAGCCCCTTTCTAGTCAGTCCTTCCCCAACCCCCCAACCCCCACCCCAATTTGGAATATATTTTTGAGGTAGAACTAAAAGGACTTATTCCCAGTAGACTGGATATAGGAGTGTGAAGGCAAAGAGTAAGATCAAAGATGCCAAAAGTTTTTAATTCAAGCAACTGGAGGTGCCATTTGTTGACATGGTAAAGGCGTGGGGAGAGGAATAAATCTAGAGTTATTTTCTGACACATTAAGTTCAAGAAGGCTACTGAACATCTGATGAAGATGCTGAGAAGAGGTGTATATAGAAGCCTGGAGCTCAGAAGAGAGGTCCAAGCTGAAGCTGTAAATCTGCTCGTCACCAGTGTATGATAATATGAAACCTCAGATTGGATGATGTCATAGGGAGCAATAAAGATTAAAAAGAGATGAGCAAGGAGGAAGAGGACAGGGCAGTCCAACTTTTAAAGAACTAGGGGAGGAGAAAGAGCAACGAAGGACACAGAGGAAGGAGGAAGATAAAGCAATTGGGAGACATGGAAGGCTACAGAAGAAAAGCAGAAAGGAAGGAACGATCCACTTGGACAAACACTGCCAATAGGCAAAGGCCGATCTCTACATCTCAATTTATTTAACCCTCCCTAAAACTCTGTATGGTGGGTATCACTATTCTTTCCATTTTACAGACATTTTATGGAAACTGAAGTTTAGACAGATATGTGACTTGTCACAATGCTAAAAAGTGGTAGAGCCAACAATTTGAAGCTTAGCAGCTCCCCATTAAGTGTGTTCTGCAGCACATTGAGAGATGAGACTGAAAAAGGGTTCCAGGGTCATGTTAGCATGGAACATGCAAAGTCAAAGTCAAATAGGTTTCTCTACTCTGGGGCTTCTCAGAGCCTTTGATATACTAGTATGAATTGCAATTCCTCAAGAGGGAGATGTAGAATATCACATGTTCCAAATATATATGGAAGCTTTTTTTTTTTTTTTTAGAAGAGCAATTCACCAAACGGGTGTTCCCTAGATCACAGTAAATGAACCACTGCAAGAAGGCAACACGAGTAAGTCTTCAAAATGTGTTTGAACAAAGCCCAAAATGCTTTCATAGACATTATGTCATTTGTACCCAAAGGAGAAAGGGCTGACATGAACATTCCTTTTCACAGATAACGAAGGCAAAGCTCATGAGGTTAAGTGGCTTGTCCTGCATCACCATCCTGCAGCAATTAAGGAAGAAAAATCAGTACTGGTCCACGTGCCCAAGATTAGAGAAATCAGGTCAAGCCAAGGGAGAATCAGGCACAAAGCCCAAATGAGGCATCTCGTCTCTGCCTCTCTTCTCTACAATATTCCCTTTCCGTTTACTTTCTGCAGGAATCTTCCCAGAGCAGGGGGAATATACAGAGCATGGAGGAAGAAGAAGGGGCTGTGGGCGGGCTCGTGTCATAGGTGTTGGGAAAAAGCTTCAACTTTCTTGCACTTGTGAAGGGTGAAGGGTCTTGTGGGCATTTTTATGGATTAGAGGAAAGGAAGTGGCTCAGAGCATTGTGGAAAGGTCCCTCAAAGGAGGGAGGGCTGCCTTAAGGATTCCAAAAGCTGGGAGAATGAAAAGCAGGTCACCAATCAGTCTTATCTGGGGTTGTCTTGGTTTAACACTCGAAGAACCCAAGATAGATTAGCTGGACACTCTTCAAGTGCTGGCATTAGGGCCTCCATCCCTACGTGGTCTCCCTAAATCCATCACAGGGGTTCGCATGAATGGGGCACTCGGGCCCTGCTGCCCACTGAATGCCAGCATCTTAGAGAAGGAGCCTTCGGGGGTGGGGGGAGTTACCAGTTACAAACTGTGAAGAGAAGACCTCCAATCCACCAAGAGCATCCACTCGAGAGCACAGACTCTGAGTTGGACAATCACAGGTCCAGGTCCCCTGCATGGCCACGTAATAGCCTGTGTCCCAAGGGAGATAACTGGACCTCTTTGAGTTAATCCTTCCTCACCTGTGAAGTGGGGATGTCAAGAGCACCATAGGGTTTGGGGGAGGATTTTAAAATGATAATCAACAAAAGCAAAGTGCTTCTCAAGATAAACTGCAAGGTTCTAGCTGGGGTGCTTCTTAAAATGCAGATTTCCAAATCTTACTACAGACCGAATGAAACAGATTCTCTGGAGGATATTCCTGTGCCCTGTAAAGTCGGAGAAGGATTAATAAGACATTTAGTCTGTGCGTGGCACAAGCTCAGTAAGTTAACAGCTACTATTCTGTTTATTATTATTATCATTTACAATATGTCAACATGAGACCTCTTCTTCAGGCTGGACAACCTAGTGTTCAAAATTCGAATTTATCCAAAATCCAACTCAACAGATATTCGCTCATCCCTAGAAGCCTGAACAGAGCCTTAATCATGGAAAAAATAAAATAAAGCCAGTGAATAATTACATCAGCCTGGGTGACTGCAAAGTAACCTTTTGTAAACGTTCCCAAGGAATTGAATAGCCATTGTTTTTTTTTAAAGAAAAAGTAGTAAGGAGCAAACTTTCAAAGATGTGATAAGTAATGTCACATACACACTCCCTGTGGATTGGCATCTTGCCTGGGAAGGTGTTTTGTGAGGAGGGGGACCCTCATGATAGGTACAGTGATTTCTATACACAGGCTGGCTGTTAAAAGTCAAATGTGAAGCCATTCTCAAAGGCCTCTGGCCTAAACCTGCAGGGAAATCAGTCACAAGCTTTCTCAGACATTGAGTCCCATAGTACCTGCGTCTGTCCCCTCCACTGCCCCTACATCTTCCATTTTTCTGGAAATCTTCCAGATTACAGTCTTTGCAAAACAAAAAAGCAGAGTCTTCCTCTGCTTGTTGCACAGAACAGCAGGATATGAAAAAAGAACGTCACCACCCCACCAAAAACCAAAACAAAACAAAACAAAACTGCATGGTAATCAAATGCTAAGTATCCTGGAAGACAATCTCTTGCCATTAAGATTTTGAGAAAATAAAAAACATCAAAGCAACTTTTTTTGGAACATTACATTTAAACTCTCAATACTAGTTCCATTAACGTTTCATCATATTCAACTCGGATTACCATCCTGTGTTTTGGTAGCTAAAAAAATTATTCCTTCTGCTTCCTCTCATTGACATCGGAATATCATACTGAGTTTATATTCACCCAGAGTTCTCCTATTTTATTATACAGCCGGGAAGTGCTTAATGTGACTGGGTACCTTTCAGGAAAGATTAAGAAAAAGAGCTTGGGGAACACAGCATCTCTGAGATTTGGTCTTCAAAATTACTCAAAACCACAGATTTCTGCACACACAACTACACAAAGCCACATGTTGTGTCCCTCAGTGGTCCCCTTACAGTCTTTTCATTGCTCATTCTTCGCATCGAGGATGCACTTTAGGGTAAAAACCCAACACAGATCCACATTGCCTTCTCTGCAAACAGCTCTTCAAAGACCATAAACGTCACCACCAAATTGGTGAGCGCTAGTTCTAACCTTCGCATCTCTCTCATTCCTCAAGACATCTGTGTCCCTAAGGATAACAAGCCTGGCTTAAAGGAAATCTTGGGAAAAGGAGCCAAGAGTTCTTCCTGCTGAGGCTAGTGGGAGGAAGGCAGCAGGGAAGTGAGCACGATAAAACTGTCTCAAAAATAAGGTCCATCTTAAAAAGCTCACGAAGGGAATGAGAGAGTTATTTCAGTTTCTTAAATGGAAGTACAACCCCCCAAAATAAAAAATGAAAGGCCTGTTGATGGAGAAGCTTGAAAGACTGGGAGAGGCTGAGGGTATCACTGAAGAAAGATTGCCTAGTAACAGAGCTTTCTTGTATTACACCCAAAGCTGTGTACCATCTGAGGCTGATTCAGGAAAATACTCAAATCTCCTGGTAATTTCCTGCAGACAGGACGTTTAATCATCTCCAAGCCTCCACCGCAAAAGAAAGAAAAAAAAAAAAAAAACTAAACCAAATGATTCACACTCTTAAAACGAATCTGCCTTCAGAACAAGAACCGTTTTCTGCTCTTGAAAAGCAGCCATGATTTGTTATTCTAACAAAGTGTTCCTTTCCTCCAAACAGAAATAAAAGTCTCTCAAGGAGGGCTTGTCCTGATTTCTGTTCTGCATTTCTTGAAACTTGCATCCAGTCAACAGTTTCTCCTGGCGGGTTCTCAGAAATCCAGGGAGAGCTGGATAGCCAGTGACTAAGAACACAGGCTCATTTTTATAAGTCTCCCTACCCCCTATTCTTTGGCCCCATGGGAAGATGTTTTATTGTAGGACGAGCAGAATTAGCTGCACATATAAATTCTTCAGTGCTCAGCTCACTTGACACCTTTATCTGAATTGCCCAACGGCTGAGAAGATTTGGCAATTGAATTTGAAAAAGAAAGGCCCAGATCCATCCCAAGTGGTATTTGTTCTGTCTGTACAGACTGGGCTATGTCCATCTCTCTAATTACTCAACTAGTTGCACAGATAAAAACATCTGTGTGCAGAAAGCAGGGAACCCAAGTATACAAATGAGTCACACCACCTAAACAACTGCAAATAAAAGCCAGGCCAGCAAGATGAGGGCTGCTAAAAGCCAAAATAATTTAATAAGGGCGGAAATGGAATTTGGCAATCCATGCATCAGACTTTGCTCCAATTTTGGAAGGCACGTATTCCAGCTGCCTCATCTTAAAAGAAAAAAAATACTAAATTCTGACACTCTGCATTACTCTCCCCACATCTTGCTTAAGTACATATAAGTGAACAGATTGGGGGAGGAGGATTGTTGAAACTGTATCTTTTAAATCTTATCCACCCACCTGCCCAAAATTTCCAGGGCACAGCTGCCCAGGCACCCCAGATTTGTGTAATCCCAGTCTCCACCAAGTCCTGGCTCTCCCAGCAGCTGAGAGGGTGCATTTGGTAACCTGGGAGAGCAGAAATTAACTCCCCCATCCCCACTCCGACCAGCTTTCTCCCAACTACAGAACCCCCTATGAAGAGCTAGGAAGGCACAAATCCAGAGTTGCTTAATTACAGAAGTTCACCAAGAGGGGGTAAAAAAAAAAAAAGGAAAGAAATTTTAATGTTCTAGGAAAATAAGCAACTATTCCATTCCATTTCAGGGGATATAAGCTCAAAATATTCAAACTATAAAGGTGTGTGGGGAGAAGTAAATGATGTTTTAAAGTCCTGGGCACCTTAAGAGAATTTTTTTTTTTTTTTTTGATAGTTTAAGGGAAATAAATAAGTAGGTCATTAGAAGTAAAATACATTTTGGATATGTAAGGGAAATAAATTATAAGAGAATGAAAACTGTTTAAAAAGCAAATTCAGGGAAGTTTAAATGTTTCCCCTAAAGAAGCCTTAATACAATAACAACATCCCCTCCTCGTGAGCGGTATCATGACTCTCAGATCAGAATGATCCCTAGGTCCCCTCCGCAGAGCTCTGACTTCCTAGCGTCTGGGTGGCAAGGCATCTCTCCCAGAGGTTACTTTCCTAGCGCAAGGCCCCTTTTCCACCGGGGTCGTGAAATCAGGAGCAAAAGCGCCCCTGCGCCGCCCTCCGTGCACCCCGGCTGTGTGGGGGCCACTTACCCGGCTCAGCCTCGCATTGCTCCGCCGCCGCGGCGCCTCCCCAAAGGCCGGGAAACTGGGGGAGGCTAGGAGGGGAGCCGGAGACCCAGGGGCAGAGGTGCGGCTGCAATTAAGGAGCCCGGTGGGGCGTTGGCCGCCAACTGCTCGGAGCCGGAGCCGGAGGGGTCCCTGCGAGGGCTGCGCGCAAGGCGGGTAACATTCCAGGGGCGGCAGCTGCTCGGTGCGCAGCTCCAGATCCAGGAAAATCGCTCAGGTCCTGGGGAGACAAGCTCCAAGCTCTCCGGGCCGGCTGCTTCCCTGCTGCTTAAAGGGACGCCTCTCCACCTTGTGCTCCGCTTATTGGTGAAAATTCCGAGCCACAGGCCAATCCCAGGCCTGTTCTCAAATTGAGATTTCAATCAAGGGAGCCACTGCTTTAAAATTAGAAAGGGCTGATGGTGGGTGGGGGGTGTTGTCAGTCACCTTTCAGAAGCATAAGGACCCGGCCCTTGCATGCAGAGGTCCTGAGAGGTGGCAGTGCCTGGAAGAGCGAGATTAGACTGTGCAGAGCACACAGGGAACGAAGGGGCATGCTGGACCTTGACTTTTCACCCCTCCTGTCCACGTCCCCAGCTCACTCTCATCCTTCCAGGCTCATCCAATCCTTCACAGACGCTGGAGGCCTTAGTGACCCTCTACTCTTAAGAAGGGCCCCCAAGCTACTTGCTCCTAAAACCTCTGCTCATCTCTCTTCCCAGCCACTCAGCACACTTTCACTTTTTTTTTTTTTCTTAATCTGTCACTCCCTTCACATTGTAAATTCCACCAGGGTAGAATATTTTCATCAAGAGCATCACTTCCTACTTGGAACATGGTGATCCCTCAGTAAATATCTGTTGAATGTTGAATGAATGAATGAACGAATGAAGATAGAAATGAACTATACAATTGCTACTGAAGAGGCAGGAGTCAAGAGGCCAGGCATTGATTTCAGACAAAACTGTGTTCAGATACAGCCTTTGCCTCTTACTAGTTCCATAACATATGCCTCAGTTTCCTTGTCTGTAAAGCACGATCACGAAATCTACGATCTCACAGGGTGTTTGTAGAGATTACATTAGCTCATGTTTGAACTAGAGGAGGTGCTCAGTCAATAGCTATAAACTACCAAATAGTCAATAGCTATTGTTATTACTGGAATTAAAATACATCTGCTGGAATTTGGGACTGAACCTGACTGCTGGTTTGACTTCTTGATAAGCAGTCATTCATGAAAAAAATGTGAATTAAGTGCTGAGTCAGTGCCAGGCCCTTGCCAGGTAGTGGGGTCACTAATGAAAGATAAAGTCCTTGACTACAAAGAACTCACATGGGGGGCAGGGGGAGGGGAGAAGGGAAATAAACAAATAAACAAAGCAAATTACCTTAAATGATACACAAAGACATATGTACAGGAATGTTTATTGTAGGATAGTTTATAATACCAAAATAACTGAAAACATAATTATCCAATGATAAGGGACATGGTAAATAAATTATGGTACATCCATATAATGGGACACTATACAGTCATAAGAAAAAAGAGGCAGAACTAAGCACACCAATATACAATGAACTCCAAAACATATTAAGTACAGTGCAGAGGGTAAATATATTCCTGCTGGCATAAATAAATATTCATGTATTTGCACACATATGTATGCTGTATATGCATGAAATGCTTCTAGAACTATGCCTAAGAATATGATACAGGATATTATCACTAATGAGGTCTTTTGAGAACTAGGCAGATGTAAGATGGGAAGGACAATAACATTTCATCATATATTTTTGTGTATTGTTTGAAAATTTTACTATGAGCTTGTAATAAGCTCCTGATTTTGTCAAAATGGCAAATGACAGCCTGAAAATTTCAGTCCTTCATATACCTAGACATGCTAGATAGAATATAACAAAACTCTTTTAAAGGCTTAGCTGACTGACAATAAAGAAAGGAAAGTAGCAAAGTAAAGAGGTAACTGAAAACAAAAGTGGGAAGCATGCAAAGTCATGCTGTGGCTAAAAGGTAAAGGGAAAGGTGACTGGCATCAGGGAAAAGGGTTATCTTGGTTCCCTAGGGACTACAGTTTTAATGCCCATGCAGGAGAGAGACCAGGCTGTGGGACAGGCAGAAGCAGGAAGCTATTATAAGACCCTTGCATAAAGCCAGGAATATTCTCTGAGCGCTGCACACTCAATGAACAAATAGATAAGAAAAATTGCCAACCAGGCCAAAGATACTTGCCTATTACCACCTGCGTTCTGTATGGGAGGGAAAAGTTTCAACTGAGAATTAGAAACCAGTGCCTTTCCTGAGGCTGAAGCATGAATAACAAAAGTCAGAATCGGAAAATTCTGACTTAAAAGTTAATGTAAAAATTGGTCCTGTTCCTAATATATCAGGAATGCCTTACAGATGCAAATGAAACACTTCCCTGGGGAGCCACTTCCACAATCCGCACTACAACCAGCCCTGAAGAGCATGAGCTCCCAATGGTAAATTATACAACATCCAGGAAACCAAGTCACAAGTCAACAAGTAAGAGGGTCAGAGGCTCAAGAGCTAGAGGTCATAGGACAACATTCTGAAAAAGAACAAGAAGCAAGAAAGTTTAAAATGATTTAAAATGTTGAAGCTAGAATTGAAACCTTAAAAAAGAACAAGACATGACATCCTTATTCATATCCTTCCTCATAGTTCCACTAAAATTAAAAATTCAATGGATAAGTTAAATAGGAGGTTAAATACTGCTGAAGAGAGGAATACTGTATGGATCTCAGGACATTACACAAAATGAAGCACAAAAGGATAAAGAAGTTGAAAAATATGAGAGAAATAAAGAGATATGAATGATAGAATGAGAAGGCCCAACAAATGTCTAATAGGACTCCCAGAGGGAAAAGCCAGAAAAATTGCAAAGAGACATAACTGAAGATATGATGGCCGAGAATTTTCTGGAATTTACAAAAATCACGGATCCTCACAATCCAGAAGCATGAGGCATCTCAAGCAGGATAAATAAATATAATCACATTTGCATGTACTAATTATTCATAAACATTAATAAAAAACTGAAATGGGGAAAAATGAAACAATTTAATAAACAATCACAGAGGTAAGTTACCAGAAGGCACTTAGCAGTACAGGAGAGAAACAAGTTCTGCCCTTCCACATTTGGAGCTGAACTACATTTCCCTGAATCTTTCATCCCCAAATATAATGAATACTAAATGATAATAGGTTCCTGAATATATAGCTGTACAATTTATATCATGCCCAGTACCAGGGGCAAAGTGGCAGAGATCTCCTGGAAAGATGTATTCATTCAGCCATCAAACAAAAGCAGCAAAAAACCAAAAAGCAAAAACAAAAATAAAAAAAGCAAAAAAAAAAAAATCCCAGAGCCCCTGCCCTCAGCAATCTTCTTCTGGTGATAGAGGCTGCAGGTAAATAGTCTATCACACAATGGAGAGTGTCATAATAAAGGAATATAAACTGTTACAGAAACAAAGAAGAAGAACATTTCAATTAACCTTGCAGGGAGCACATCTGTACTAAGGGAGTTGGTATCTTTAAGGAAAAGCACACTAGAGTTAGGCTTGCCTTTAAATCCCAGTACTGCCACTTGTTATCCTGTGAGTTTGGCCAAGCTGTGTAACTTCTCCAAGCTTTGTTTATTTCATCTGTAAAGTGAAATTCATATCACTAGTCTTGGGGTTGTTTTGAGGTTTAGGATAATAAAGCATTTAGCAGAATGCCTAGCCTATAACTGATTTTTCTAAATGGGTATCTAGTATTATATTAGATAAAATCCAGTGTCTGGGTGGAAAAACAAAACAAAACAAAACAAAACCTTGTGTTTTCAGTGATGATTCTCTTCTAAAACTTAA
>NW_007730609.1:186181-187242 GCF_000696425.1 Galeopterus variegatus
AAAACAAAACAAAACAAAACAAAACCTTGTGTTTTCAGTGATGATTCTCTTCTAAAACTTAACAAAGACAGAGGCTTCAGTCTATTTTCATTAAACTATCCTGTGAAATATGAAATGTTTACTGAGTATCTACCCTATGAAAGGCATGTTATCATGCCATCAATATACAGAATTATCAGACCTGGTCCTTTCCATAAAGGAATTTAAAATATATTTCCCCCTAAAATAACTAGGAAAGACTACACACGTTAAGTGTCAAATAAGTGATTCTCTCCAGTGTTAAATCCTGAAACTGTGACAAAATTCCTATCCATATTATTAGACCTTCAGATTCTCAACCACATATCAAGAATTCAGAGTTGAGCAGGGGGAGGATTAGATGGACCCTCCGCAGTATTCCTCAATATGTTTATGAATGACTGGAATATGGACAGAGAGGAAACTCATAAAGTCCAACCAGTGATGCCAAGTTGCTGGGCTTTGCCAGTGCTCAGCGGATAAGAATATAAAGCAATCTAGCTAGTCTAGAGGAATGGCTTGAATTAAAGTGGATGAAATTCAATAATGGCAAGGGTTGTGCCTGCCCTTTGGGAAAAGCACTTACTTCGAAGTGTTAGAGAAAAAAGAATTGGCCAAGGACATGCTTTTATTCATTCCTTCATGTACCATTTAACAAATATTTTTAAAGTGTCTACTGTGAGATAAGGTTTGCCATATAGGTCGGATAAGCAGGGAGAAAACATGAATAAAACACAATGCCTGCCTTCAAGGAGCATAAAATGTGGTAATCTGAAATCCTCTTCACACTTGAAACTGCCATGTCCTCCAACATCTGTCTTTCTACCATCCGTGGTTATCTAACTTTCGCAAACCATCTTAAGCATATTCTACAGATTAAATGCCATCTTGTTTCAGAATGGCAAATAGATTTCATCTTTTGGGCTAACATTGATTGATTAGCAGTGGCTTCCTGGAGTGCTGACTTGTCAAGAAGTCTGAGGGTACATGAGGCAAGAAAGCAAGCTGTGATTGATTAGTGATGTCTGTCATGTGGATGGTTA
>NW_007730610.1:0-334 GCF_000696425.1 Galeopterus variegatus
AATATATACATATCATGGATAAATAAATGGATACATAGATATCTCTCTATATAATGTTATATATAATTAGTGTTATACCAGCAATATTTACAATAGCTAAATGGTAAAAACAACCTAAATTTCTATCCACTAATAAATGGATAAACGCTGAAAAATGGATAAGATAAATATAAATACTTACAAGTAAATATGTACATATACTCATATATGTATATGTTATATGTATATATATACACAGGAGAGTACTTCAGAAAAGTTCATTGAAAAATAGAATTAAAAGATAATACAAATATTTCCTTGAACTTTTTGAAGTTCCCTCATACACGTGTGCGTG
>NW_007730610.1:1146-3547 GCF_000696425.1 Galeopterus variegatus
GGGGGGCGGCGGGCCGGGGCGCGGGTACCGGGCTGCAGCCCGTGAGCCAAGAAGGTGCGGGCCTGACCGCCTTTGCCCGCGCCCGAGCAGGGCCACAGCCCCGTGTCATGGGAGCTGGCGGAAGACACAGCGACTCACCGTAGAGGCAAATGACGTTCTCATGCCAGAAGTTGAAATTAGACATTTAGGTTATGGATCAAACGTAATCTCGCGGTGCAGCGCCACTGACAAGATGGTAAATATGTTCCATGCTAAGGGCTGCTACCACAACACACACGGTCATGGGGAAGCTTTTGGAAGGGTTGGCATGGAAGAGTGTGTTGGTAGTTTCTCAGACGTTACAGGAACTACACGTCTGTGGCACAATTCCACTTGGTCAATGCTGTATAATCTTTTCTGTGTTGTTGGATTCAGTGTGTTGATGTGTGAGGCTTGCTTGGTCCGCATTCACTAGGTTCCATAGTTACTTTTTCCCTGTGATGCTTCCAAGTGGTTTTTGTATTATAGTAATTCTGGTTTAGTAGAACGAATTGCGTTGTGTTGCCTTCTCTTCTATTTTTTTGAAAGTATTTGTGAAGGGTCAGTATTTATTATTTTTGTTTTTTGTTTTGATTATGCATGTTCATGGGGCACAAAGCTGACCTCACCACATGTGCCCAAGATGTGATCAGATGAAAACCATCAGCGCATGCCCATTACCACCAATTGCAATTACTCTCCATGTCACCCACCAAACTTCTCCCTAACTTACTTTCCCCTCTTCTCCCATCCACCCCAGGCAACCTTAGGTCTGTTCTCCCTCTCTGCAAGAGCGATGCACCTCTCTGTGGTCTTTCTCTTAGCTCTCACAAATAAGTGAGAACATGAGGTATTTCTCTTTCTGTGCCTGGCTTATTTCACTTAATATAATTTTTTCTAAGTCCATTTATGTTGCTGCAAATGGTAGTATTTCATTTTTATAACAGAGTAGTATTCCATTGTGTAGATAATACCACATTTTCCGAATCCATTCATTCCTCAATATTAGTTTGGATTGTTAATTCTGTGCAGTCATAGAACATACTCTATAATGTGTTGATTGATGTTAGGAACCTGGCAAAATGTACATTGTGAATATAAAAATAATTGCATTCTGCACTTGTTAGGTATAGTATTGTATAAAGAGTAATTAGGGTACATGGTTGATGGTGTTGTTAAATCTTCTGTGCATTTACTAATTCCTTTATTTGAGTTTTCTATGAATTATTAAAGCAAAAATCTTAAAATCTCCTATTATGATTCTGGGAATGTTTATTTCTTCCTTTAATTCTATCAATTTTTGCTTCTTTTATTTTTAAGAATAATTCTGTTATATATATACACCAACAATAACTGTTAGGTCTTCCTAATGAATTGTCCCTTCTACCATTTTATTTCTAGTAATACTATTTGTTATAAAGCATATTCTGCTATTTTATTTGATAATAAAAACTGTCTTTGTAGACTTCTCATGCTTATTGTTTGTGTAGTGTATGTTTTTCTATTCATTTAGGGATAGTAAAATATGAAAAAATGAAAAAAGACACCCTCAAAGGAATTCAATAACTCCTTATATTTATTTATTGTAGCTGGTGTGTCTCTGTATGTAAAATGGTACCAACTGAATTAATCAACCATACTTTTTTTTTTTTTTGGACCAGTAAAGGGATTGTAACCCTCAGCATGGTGTTGTCTGCACCACGCTCAGCCAGTGAGTGCACCAGCCATCCCTATAGAGGATCCGAACCTGCAGCCTCAGCACTACCAGCACCGCACTCTCCTGAGTGAGCCACAGGGCAGGCCCAATCAACCATACTTTTACTAACATAGTTTGAATGAATGCCCTGGATTCTCTTTCACACAAAATGGAATTTATCTAGATTTAAGCTATATCTTTAGTTCTCCACATAAAGGAAACTTTAGCTTTCAGACTTTGCAATAAAAAGTGTGTTTTCAGCACATTTTTCTTATAAATAATACCTTTTCTTTAATTACAGGACAAAGGAAGTGAATTGTACAACATGTCTACCTTTCCACACTATAGAAAACATATAAAACATTTAGAACTAGCCAAGGAATATTTCTGTCTCATTTGTTCTTTTTAAAGTCTAGTGATTTTGCAAAATCACTGCATCATGGGGTAAACAATGTCTGAAATGAAAAGCTGTCAGTTTCCTTTGAATGGGAAATATAGAGTGGTTTGTAATTTACTTCCTGAGCTATCAGACATCCTCAAGCACACAAACATATGAATAATGGGTGTTCCAGGAGAAGAGAAAAAAGGAAAAGTCATTAAGACCTATTCAATGAAATAATAGTGGAAAAATTCCTAGATATTGGTAGAGAAACTGACTTTCAGATCCAAGAGACTCAAAGTTCCCCC
>NW_007730610.1:4272-5198 GCF_000696425.1 Galeopterus variegatus
AAATATAGAGTGGTTTGTAATTTACTTCCTGAGCTATCAGACATCCTCAAGCACACAAACATATGAATAATGGGTGTTCCAGGAGAAGAGAAAAAAGGAAAAGTCATTAAGACCTATTCAATGAAATAATAGTGGAAAAATTCCTAGATATTGGTAGAGAAACTGACTTTCAGATCCAAGAGACTCAAAGTTCCCCTCACAGATTCAATCCAAAAAGGTCCTCTCTGAAACAACATTGTAGTCGAACTGGCAAAGCTCAAAGACAAAGAGAGAACCCTAAAAATAGCAAGAGAAAAGCATTAAGTCACCTATGAGGGAGTCCCAATAGGACAAACAGCAGACTTCTGAGTAGAAACCCCACAGGTCAGAAGAGAATGTGATGTTATATTTAAAGTTCCAAAAGAAAAAAGTCTGCCAGCCAAGAATGCTATACTCAACAAGACTGTCTTTCACGTATGAAGAAAAAATAGTGTGTTTCACAGACAAATAAAAACTCTGGGAATTCAATGCAGCATGACCAGACCTACAAGACATTTTCAAGGGATTCCAGCATCTGGAATTCAAAAAACAATGTTTAACACCAGGAATACACGAGAAAGGACAAATCTGATAGTTTGGACATGTCCCCATCAAAACTCATGTGGAAATCTGATCCCCACTGTGGCAGTGGTGGGAGCTGTTTGAGGCATGGGGGTGGATCCCTCATGAATGGATCAATGCTCTTCCTGGGTGGGGGAGTAGTGAGTGAGTTCTCTATTAGTTCCTGTGAGGGCTGGTTGTTTAGAAGATAGAAGACACTAGCACCTCACTCTGCTCTCTTGCTTCCTCTAGTCATGTGATCTGCTTGTGCCTGCCAGCTGCTGGCTGCCTGCTATTTTCTGCCATGAGTAGAAGCAGCCTGAGGCCCATGCCAGATGCAGCTGTCC
>NW_007730610.1:5954-8639 GCF_000696425.1 Galeopterus variegatus
AGGGCTGGTTGTTTAGAAGATAGAAGACACTAGCACCTCACTCTGCTCTCTTGCTTCCTCTAGTCATGTGATCTGCTTGTGCCTGCCAGCTGCTGGCTGCCTGCTATTTTCTGCCATGAGTAGAAGCAGCCTGAGGCCCATGCCAGATGCAGCTGTCCCAGAATCGTAAGCCTAAGAAACCTCTGTTGTTTATAAATTACCCAGTCTCAGGTATTCTGTTATAGCAACACAAAATGGATAAATACAAAATCCCACTGGTAAAGCACATAGACAAAGAAAGAGAAAAACCTATACCATGCCACCTAAGAAAACCAAAAAAACTCTGAAGACAAACAACAGAAAAGAAATGAACGAAAGATATTTAGAACCACCGCATGAAAGCAGAAATGCCAAGAGTTAGACAATACCTTTCAATAACAACCCTAAGTGTAAATGGATTGAGCTCACCACTCAAAAGACATAGAGTGGGCTGGATGGATTAAAAAGTTTATATCCAATTATGTGCTGTCTACAAGAAACCCACCTCACCTGTAAAGAATCACACAGACTAATAGTGAAAGGATGGAAAAGGATGTACTACACAAATGGAAACCAAAAGTGAGTCACATATCTATTCCTATATGGGATAAAATAGACTTAAAACCAAAAAGTACGAAAAGAGACAAAGAAGGGCATTATATGATGAAGGGATCTATTCACCAAGAACATGTAATGATTATATATGCATTCAACATTGGTGCACCCAGATATATAAAGTAAGCCCTGTTACTCCTGAAAAAAGAGATAGGCCACAATGCAATAACAGTTGGGGACCTGAACACCATTCTCGCAGCATTGGAAACATCATCTACGCAACAAATCAACAGAGGAACACTGGAATTAAACTACACTTTAAACCAATAGGACTAGGTGGACATATACAGACTATTTCACCCAGTAACTACAGAATATGTATTCTACTCATCAACACATGGATCATTCTCCAAGACAGACCACATATTAGGTCACAAAAGAAGTCCCAACAAATTTTTTTTAAAAATTGAAATCTTTCAAGCATCTTCTCAGGCCACAATGGATTAAAATGAGAAATCAATAACATGTGAAACTGGAAACCATAAAAATATATGGAAGATAAACAACATGCTCTTGAATGATCTGTGTGTCAAACAGGAAATGGAAAAATTTCTTGAGAACAGAAGGCAAGAGCATGGCCACAACTTGGGGCCTAAGAGTAAGCCCTGGGCAGTCCTCCCCATGCACAAACAGAGGGCCGGAGCATGACTATGACGGTGGGCCCAGGGACAGGCAGCAGGCAGCCTTCCATTTGGAGCACAAGCAAGGGCTCAGTAGGTGTGAGCAGCTCCCCCCAGCCAAAACAGAAGGCAGGCGTGTACGGAAAACATTGCTTCTGCACAAATGGTCCACCACCATTTTTCTTTCACCATAAAAAAGATTGAAATTCTGCCATTTGCTGCAACATGGATGAGCTTGGAGAGAATTATGTTGAGAGGTGAGAAAGTGTGGGAGGAGAAAGGGGGAAGGCAGTAGTTGCTAAAGGACCATAAAAATTGATTACATTGTATAATGAAGAATATACTAATTATCCTGATCTGGTCATCACATATTGCACACAGGTATTGATATTCAATGATGTACCCCACAGATATGTACAATCAACAATTTTCCAGTAATAATTAATTTAAAAAAATCTTTGCTAACATGTTTGGCTATATAAATTTTATGAGAGAATGTTACTGTCAATATTTTGAGAGTGCAGATTCAAAGGTCCTCTTATTATTCTTGGATACTTCAGCCCTGTTCTCCATGTGGGTACCAAGTTTTGGCATAATCTGTGAAGATTTTGCTCATAGAAATTGTGTTTTGCACTGATTGGATTTTCCTTGAAATACTAATACAAGGGCTTAAACTCTGTTTAGACTAATGTGGATATTTATCAGGATAGAGTGGCTGATTGTATAACATTACTTGAAAATGTTAAAATGCAAATATAGAAAATGTAACCTGGAGCAAAAAGCATTGAGGCAAACAATATGTGTCTTAAACCCATTAAACAGCAGGGAGTTTAATATTTGTGATAAAGGCTATGAAAAGGTTTCACTTATACCAGGGAATCCAGAAAGCCATTTGCATCCCTAGTACTGAAAACATGCTCAAAAAATAACAGAGAAAACAAAAAGCTTTCACCTCTGGCTGATCTTTAGGCTCAGTGAAAAGATGAAGTAAAGTACATGGCGGATATGTAAACAGCCTTGCTGAACTAAGAGAGCACCACACAGAACAAATTGCGAAGATCAGTAGTGAACTTTTTTTAAAGGATATTATTTTTATTTTGTCTTTATTCTCTTTTTTTGTTCCTCCAGGTGTAAAATATTTTTCAAACACCTCCCTGTATACTAAACTAAAAGAGCAGAAACTTTAGAAACCACTCATGACAACAAGTGCAGTTTTAAAGTTAGTTTGGAAAAGTCACATTACAAATTTTCTGGCTGACTGCTAAAGATGTGCCCTAACACACTCACAGATCCTACATGAAAAGATTGGGATATTTATTTTAGGGAATCCAGGCATTTAAGAAAACATCTGTCGGGCCGGCCCGGTGGCGCACTGGATAGTGCGCCGCTTGGGAGCACGGCAGCGCTCCCGCCGAGGGGTTGGATCCCACAT
>NW_007730610.1:9573-11693 GCF_000696425.1 Galeopterus variegatus
AAAAAAAAAAAGAAAACATCTGTCAAATCACTAGGTGATTACTAAGCTAGTGAAACAAATCTTCAAACTTCATACAGAACAAAGAAATACAGTACTTACTAAAATAGTTTACAAAAGTAAATAAACTATTACAACTCACAGCAAGAAACAACAGCATATTCTAGAGAGGAAGAATGACCTAAGTTTTATATTATTCACATTATAACACTCAAAATTTTGAGTTTCCAATAAGAAATATGAGACAAATAAGTACACAATATTGTACGGCCTAATTGCAGAAGAAAATGAATTAATAGAAAATGTGTTTGATGAAACCACATATAGTGTAAACATACTGACTATCCTTGTATCAGCGATGATTAGAAGTTAAGGACTCACTGTGGCATAGCCATTGACCACAAGCCTTTGAAGACACAGAAAAACTGAATCACTGATTCTGGATATTACCAAGGAGGATGAGATGATGAAGTCTTCACAGTCCGTGGCCACAAAGCAGCTCAGCAGCAGGATGATCTGGGTGGCCCCTTTCTCTGGGGAAATGCTTGGGTTGGACCTGGTGCTCTGGAGGTGCTGGGCCTGCCTTTTGCACCTATACAAGAGAATCACCATGTGCACAGTTAAGAGCAACATGATTCCCTCAAAGATGTCCTTAACTGCTGCCAGTGTGAAAAAGAACTTTGTTTATGAAGCCCATGGGAAAAAAGGAGAACATTAGTAAATGAGAAAGATATTTTCTGCCCAGGTCACATTTGGGGTGGCCACAGTGAAGAACAGCTGGCTGTTAAAAAGGCACAAGTTGAGAACCCAAAAGATGAGAAAAAAACGGTGTGATTTGGAAATATGAATTTGAACTTTAGCAATTCAGAGCTGCTGTGGCTGATGGTGATGGCCTATAACATGCTCAGGAGGCAGATCCTGCCAATGGAGAGGCCCTTCATAATCTTGTTTGGGTAGGTGACTTCTTTACATTTGAGGCCATTCTGGAGACTGTCCCAAATCTATCTGTAGATCACCATAATGAGGAGCATCACTATGAAGGTAAAGGCCAAGTGACTGATTGCTAGGTCAGAAGGCCTGGGTCTGAGATCCAGCAAGTGTGAGGATGCAGAGAAGGACAATGTTGGCTCTCCTTGGAAAATTCCAGCTGGGGAATAAAATACATTTTTTATAACACTATAACTTAACTTAAGTATTTGTTCTTTACCAGAAAAATTAAACAAAGCGTATCTGGAAATATGAACCAACAAAAAAGATATCATGACGATGTCTCTGTGACTGTGTCAGCCATCACCACCACCCACCTCACTGCTGGTCATTGTTACCTTCATTGGAGTGTTCTGGGTCATCCCTAAGCATCACTGGAGTATCTGCTCCCCCCCCCCATTATGCTATTTTGTCTACCTCACTCAGACACAATTGAGGGGAATAATTGCATGGGGGACATGAGGAATAATTGCAATTTGTGTTAATGGGCATGCTGAGAGTATTGATCTGGATTTCACATCTTGGGCACAAGTTGTGATGGTCAGCACTTTACCCCATGAATATTCATAATCAATGAAACAAATAATTTATTCCCACTTACAAGTGGCTTAAACACATTACTATGGTTCTTTCTATACAGCGCTTCCCATATTCCTTTGCCTTAAGCATAAAATAGAACTAATGACCATACTGTTAGATTCTTCTAAAGTTTCTGCTCACGGAAATGTGAGTTTTGCAGTGTTCTTCCCCCCCCTCCACAGTCCTAAAGAATTATTCCATATACAACTTAAAATTCCCATTCCCTGGCACATGGTCCTAAATTACATGACAGGATAAAATAGGTCAGGTTGCAATCCCTACAAGAAGTCTACATTACAATTTCTCCTTACCCCATATGAACTAATGGAATGGAAAAAGTGACCAACACATTTATATTTTTTCAAATTGGTCCTTTAATATAGATATTAGTAGATGTTTAGCTCCTTAATAGAAGGGATCCATGTCTCTGCAGGAAATTTTTATCATCTCCCTAGAATTCTAGGTCTGGAATTCAAAATTACTGAATTAGAAACTGTAGTAGTATTAAACAATAGACATAACTTAGGGTGAATATTGAATTCTCTTCAAATATAAAG
>NW_007730610.1:12311-13606 GCF_000696425.1 Galeopterus variegatus
TAGTAGTATTAAACAATAGACATAACTTAGGGTGAATATTGAATTCTCTTCAAATATAAAGTCATGAATTTTCTCTAAAAGGAAAGACATGAGGTGGAAAATAGGTAATTATCAGATATCCAGCAAAAGTTTTCTACATTAAAGAGAATTCAAATGAAGCAGATAACCTGTCATCATGGTCCTCTATTAAGGCCTTATTACTTCAAAGATTAAAGAAATTCTATTTTCACCTTATGTTTCCTCATGTTGTTCTACTTGTTTTTTTCTTCCAAACACTTCTAGGGTGTTTTAGTTACCCTAATCGTTGTGAATTATCTCTCAGTGTGAGGAATAACACAAGTGGTTTATTAGAGATTAATTTAAGTAATGTGGACTTTCATGTAAAAATTAATTTTGTAAGATAATAGTCTATAAATACGGTACTTTCAATTATAAGAAAACCTGTGCCAAGAGTCTGACTGAACAGACCTTGTGAGTATAAAATAGGGGATTATTCCAGGACCTTCTGTCTGGAACCAAACTCTCTCCTTTTATTGTGTTTTCAAAATATGGTTCCTTCTCATATTTCCAAATCTCAAACAAAACAAAACAAAACAAAGAACAATAAAACCAGAGACTTTAGGCATTATAGTTCATAAATAAAATGGTAGCACTATGTAGTCTTTTGTGCCTGTGTTAATTAATCATAATGATTTGAGAATCATTCAAGTTGCACATATTTGTTACTTATTATTGCTGAGAAATATTCTATTGTGTATATACACCAAAATTTGGTAATTCTTTTAATAGGTGATGAATTTTACCGATCTTTTTGTCAGGTTGTGTTTGTTCTTTTACTGAGCCATTCAAGTTTTTAATATACTCTGAATACCAATCTATCAAATATATATATTTCAAAAGTTAGTTCCAGGCTACTGGTGTCTGTTCATTTTCTCAACAGCATCTTACAGAGATCAAAATTTTTATTTTTATTTTTTATGGTTTATGCTTTGCATATCCCATGTTTAAAAAATGATTGGCTGTCCCTAGGTCACACAAATTTATTGAGTGCTTTTCTCCTAGAAGATACAGAACTTCAGCACTTGCATTTAGGTCTATAATTTATTTAAAGCTAATTTTTCAGTTATAACATAAAAACAGAACCGATAATCACTGTTTTGCATACGGATGTCCAATTCTTACAAGAAAATTTATTTAAATGATTATAATTTTCCCTTTGAATTGTCTTGTTGTGTTTCTTGTTATGCAGCTGATCACATATATGAGGATATGTTTCTAAACTTCCTATATCATAC
>NW_007730610.1:13755-14812 GCF_000696425.1 Galeopterus variegatus
GAAATACTCAATAATCTACAATAATACAGGTAAAAAACTTAATACAATATAATTATAAAAAAATATAAATTATTTAAATTGAAGCAGGAACAAATTTAAAAACTAAGAAGAACTGAACAAATTGAGTTCATCAGTGAGATACCACTTCCACAGGCTAGAATTTGAAGGGTGTGTTCTATCATGCTTAAGAAACAAGTATTATTACCACTACTGTAATCATTTCATATTATGAAATAATACATATCTTCTCCCTATCTGTATATGTTATTATATTATAATAAGAGCTAATAACGATAGTATGTTAAAGAATTTTAAGTAGTATTTTTACTTAAAAATGAAGATATAGACATATCTTAGCAAGATAACAGTAGATCCCCCAGATATTTTTTACTTAGAGCTAACATTACATGTAGAGATGAGATACAGAACTTTTTCCCTTTGAGATTGGGAACAAGGGAGGCATATCAACTATCACTTTTTTTTTTTTTTTGGTCCTTTTTTGAGACTGGCCGCACTGCGCTCAGCCAGTGAGCGCTGTGAGCACACCGGTCATCCGTATATAGGATCCGAACCCGTGGTGGGAGTGCTGCTGCGCTCCCAGCGCCACACTCTCCCGANACAAGAAAATTTATTTAAATGATTATAATTTTCCCTTTGAATTGTCTTGTTGTGTTTCTTGTTATGCAGCTGATCACATATATGAGGATATGTTTCTAAACTTCCTATATCATACAAATTATAATTTTTAAACAACAGCACACCATCTTAAGTACTGTAGTTTTATTGTCTTAATAATAGGTATTTTAAGTCTCTATTTTTTCAGTATTCTTTTAAATATTTAGATTTTTTGTTTTCAATTAAATTTTATAAACAGTTTATCCAATTTTACAAACACTGTAGTTACATTTGCATTGAAATAGCAATGACTATATAGATAGTTAGAGAAAATTTACATTTTAGCTTTATTGAGTCTTTCAATTCACGAACATGAACAACTGTACTTATTTAGGTCTTTAATTTCTCTGAGCTCTTTTTGACATTTTTCTTTTTTTTTTTT
>NW_007730610.1:15319-17756 GCF_000696425.1 Galeopterus variegatus
TTTCAACCAGAACAAATTTGAAAAGACCCACAAAGGGAAGCATTATATCAAACTATCAAATGGCATTACACATAGACAAAATTTTGAAGGCAATAAAGCTAATAATAATAATAATAAAGATGCAAACAATCTGAAGACATTCCATTTACATGGATTGAAAGATAATACCATCAAGTTGGCCATATTACCCCAATCGAGCATAGATTCCATGCTATAGCTACCTAAATCTTAATGGTATTTTTGTTTAGTTAGAAAAATATGTTTAAAACTTATAAGGAATCTAGAGATTGGGAATATTGAATATTATGTTGAAAAAACACATGAAAACAGGACAATTCACGATTTCTGAATTAAAATTTATTTACAGTGCTTCAGAAATCAGAACAATGTGTTACTGTATAAAAACATCTAGTCAAATAGTAAATAATAGATAACTCAGAAATGAACCCTTACACATATGGTTAGATGATTTTCAGGATGGGTGCAAAGACCAAACAATCCCTTCAAGAAACATTGTTTGGAAAACTGGATATCACTATGCAAAGTTAGAAGTCAGATTCTTACTTTGCATCATTTAAAAAATATAAAAACTCAAAATGGATTAAAGACCTAAATGTAAAACCAAAACTTATAAAACTCCTAGATAAAGTATTTTAGAAAATCAAACATCATGGCATTGGATTTGGTAATAATTTCTTGTATATGACACCAGAAACATAGTTAACAAAAGAAAAATAGGCAAATAGGACTATACTACACTCAAATTTCTGTACGTCAAAAGAAAAGATTAACTCAGTGAAAAGTCAACCTACAGATGGGAGAAAATATTTGGGTTTTTTTGTTAGTTTGTTTTTGTTTTTAAAAAGATGAACTGTAAGTNGGAGTGCTGCTGCGCTCCCAGCGCCACACTCTCCCGAGTGCGCCACGGGCTCGGCCCCAAATGGCTTTTGAAAGAACTCCAGAAAACATTTAAGAGGCTCTAGCACCCAGTCAAGGTCAATGTTCAAACAAGATGCATTGAAGCTGGTAGAAAATTTTGTTACATTTACCACCTTAAATGACCCCTCTCCCCATCTGTCTTAGTCTGTCTGGCTGATATAACAAAATATCATAAACTGGGTAGCTTGTAAACAACAGAAATTTATTTTTCATGGTCTGGAAGTTTGGAAGTTCAATATCAGGGTGCTAACAGATTTGACATCTCCTGAAGAACTTTTCTTCATGGATGTGACTTCTTGTTGTATCTTCAAAATGTGGAAGGAGAAAAGAAGCTCTGTGGGACCTATTTTATAAAGTACTAATCCCACTTTTGAGATCCCTCCTTTCATGATATAATTCCACTTCAAATACCTATCTCTCTACAGCATACTTGTAGTTAGGTTTCAACATATGAATTTTAGGAGAACACACACATTCAGCCTATAGCACCAACACAACATGACATGGTAAGAAAAAATCTTCCAACACCTAGTTTCTTCCTCAGGAGAAAAAGAGATACTGGACAAAGCATCTAAAGTTCTGGCTTTTTAGGGGTCTTTCCAAGAGACTGTTTTCTGTCTCACCTGGCTCAGAAAGATAATAAAATGGGGGCTTTGGGACAGACTGGGGACTTTTGGGAACACACTAGTGCAACAGTTTGTTATATATATAGCACCAGTGAAACTAGAATACCACCTACAGACACCGAGCTAAGCAAGAGATTACAGAATCCACAAAAGAGTCAAACCTTTTAATTAGAAAGTTACATAAACAAGCCTAGAGAAGACACACCCTGGAAAAGTTCAAGAGATCCCAAAATTCTCTTATCAAGATTATTGTTGAAAAGTATCTCCTGTATAAGTCAGTTTTTTAAAATGCCCACATCTCATTTAAAACATCACAAGACATACAAAGAAACAAACAAAATGACCAAATTAGACAAACAAAATTGATGGAAAATGTCTGTAAAGAAATAGAATTTTATAAGTAACCTGTCAGAAAATTCAAAATAACCATCTTAAGATATTTTTTTTAAAGGATTGCTCAAGGAGCTCAAATAAAACACAGATAGGTAACCAAACTAATCATGATAGATAAACAAAATGAAAATATCAACAAAGAAATAGAAACTATATATTTTTAAAATAACCAAACATAAACTCTGTAGCTGAAAAATACAATATCTGAATTGTAAATTTGACTAGGGAGTGTCCAATAGCAGTCTTGGCCAAGCAGAGGAATCAGCAAATCATTTGAAATTATTGAGTTAGATAAACAAAAAGTAAATGAAGAAAAGTGAAAAGAGCTTGAGGGATTTATAGGACACCATCACATAGATTGGTAAATTCATTATGAAGGTCCCAGAAAGAAGGAATAAGGAAATCCAGAAGTCTTTTTTTTAAGGCAAAAAATTTTTCCAAGTTTGAGGAAGGAAATGGAGAAATAAAGTTTAAAATTT
>NW_007730610.1:18998-37864 GCF_000696425.1 Galeopterus variegatus
AAGTTACAAGTCAGATTCTTACTTTGCATCATTTAAAAAATATAAAAACTCAAAATGGATTAAAGACCTAAATGTAAAACCAAAACTTATAAAACTCCTAGATAAAGTATTTTAGAAAATCAAACATCATGGCATTGGATTTGGTAATAATTTCTTGTATATGACACCAGAAACATAGTTAACAAAAGAAAAATAGGCAAATAGGACTATACTACACTCAAATTTCTGTACGTCAAAAGAAAAGATTAACTCAGTGAAAAGTCAACCTACAGATGGGAGAAAATATTTGGGTTTTTTTGTTAGTTTGTTTTTGTTTTTAAAAAGATGACCTGTAAGTGGATCTTAACCCTTGACTTGGTGTTGTCAGGACCACGCTCTCCCAAGTGAGCAAACCAGCCATCCCTATATGGGGATCTGAACCTGTGGCCTTGGTGTTGTCAGCACCACACTCTCCCAACTGAGCCACAGGCTGGCCTGAAAATATTTGTTTTTATGTTTGTTTGTTAATTAATTAATTATTGGTTATGAATATTCATGAGGTACAAAGCAGATTGTCAGCACTCATTCCTAAGATGTGATAGCTAGATCCATACTGGCAGCATGTCCATTACCACAAATTCTGATTTTACCCCATGTCCCCCACCCAATTATTCCCCTCAATTATCCCTGACCTCCCTCCCCATCCCCCTTCCCCACTCCACTTTGTATTTCTACATATGTTATCTCACTCTGCAAGTCCAACACCCCACTGGTCTTGCTTTCCTTTCTTCTTTATCTATTAGCTCCCACTTATGGGAGAGTACATATGGTATTTATCCCTCTGTGCTTTGCTTATTTCACTCAACATAAGTTCCTCCAAGCTCATCCATGTTGTTGCAAATGGGAGAATTTCATTCTTTTTTATGGCAAAGTAGTATTCCATGATGTATATATACCACAGTTTCTTTATCCGGTCATCCATCAGTGGACATTTAGGTTGGTTCCATAACTTGGCTATTGTGAACAGAGCTGCAATGGACATGGGAGTGGAGGTATCCTTTCAACATGAAGATTTCCATTCCTTTGGGTGTATACCCAGAAGTGGGATTGCTGGATCATATGGAGGATCTATCTGTAGTTGTCTGAGAAACCTCCATACTGTTTTCCACAGTGGTTGTACTAACTTACTGTCCCCCCAACAGTGTAGGAGTGTTCCCTTCTCTCTGCATCCTCACTAGCACTTGTTGTTCTCATACACTTGATTATAGTCAGTCTAACTGGGGTGAGATGATATCTCAATCTGGCTTTAATTTGGATTTCCCTGATGACTAGTGACGTTGTGCATTTTTTCATGTACCTGTTGGCTATTTATATGTCTTCCTTTGAAAAATATATTTAGTTCCTTTGCCCATTTTTAATTGGATTTTTTTTTTACTATATAATTGCTTGAGTTCCTTGTATATTATGGATATTAATCCCTTGTTGTATGTATAGTTAGCGAAAATTTTCTCCCACTCTGTACGTTGTCACTTTACTCTCTTGTTTCCTTTGCTGTGTGGGAGATTTTTAGTTTGTTATAGTCCCATTTGTTTATTTTTTCTTTTGTAGCTTGTGCTTTTGAGCTAATGTTCATAATGTCTGTGCCCAGACCTAGTTCCTGAAGTGTTTCACCTATATTTTCCCCTAGTAGTTTTACAGTTTCAGGTCTTATACTTAAGTCTTTAATCCATTTTTTGTTGATTTTAGTATATGATGAGAGGCAAATGTCTAGTTCCATTCTTCTACATATGGATATCCAAGTTTCCCAGCACCATTTATTGAAGAGGTGGTCTTTTCCCAAATGTATGTTTTTGTTCCCTTTGTCAAATGTCAGATGGCTGTAAGTCTGAGCAGTGATTTCTGGTTTTCTATTCTGCTCCACTGGTCTGAGTGACTTATGCCAGTGCCATGCTGTTTGGGTTACTATAGATTTTTACTATGATTTAAAATTGGGTAATGTTATGCCTCTGGCTTTATGTCTTTGCTCAGGATTGCTTTGGCTGTTTAGGGTCTTTTGTTGTTCCACATGAATGTTGAGATTGTTTTTTTCCATTTCTGTGAAGAATGTCATTGGTATTTTGATGGGGATTGCTTCGAATTTGTAGATTGCTTTGGGTAGAATAGACATTTTCACAATGTTAATTCTTCCAATCCAAGAGCATAGAATGTCTTTCCATCATTTTGTGTCTTTCTTTAATTTCTTTCAATAGTGGTTTGTATTTTTCATTATAGAGATCTTTCACCTCTTTGGTTAAATTGATTACTAGGTATTTTATTTTGTCTGTGTGTAACTGTTGTAAATGGGCTTACTTTCTTGATTTCTCTTTCTGTTAGCTCAATTTGGAGAATATAAATGGAAAATAAATGGGGCATTTATTTTGCATCCTGCAATTCTTACTGAAATTATTAACAAGCTCTAAGAGTATTTTGATAGAGTCTTTAGGTTTTTATATATATATATACTATCATGTTGTCAGTAAATAGGGACAGTTTGACTTCATCTTTTCCAATCTGGATGCTCTTTATTTTTTAATTTTTTTAAAAGATGACCAGTAAGGGGATCTTAACCCTTGGCTTGGTGTTGTCAGCACCATGCTCAGCCAGTGAGCGAACTGGCCATCCCTATATGGGATCCAAACCCATGGCCTTGGTGTTATCAACACCACACTCTCCTGAGTGAGCCATGGGCCAGCCCTGGAAGCTCTTTATTTCTTTCTCTTGCCTGATTGTTCTGGCTAGTACCTCCAGTACTATGTTAAATAGAAGTGGGGAGAGTGGACTCCTTGTTTTGTTCCTGTTCTTAAGGGAAAAGCCTTCAGTTTCTCCCCATTCAGAATGATAATGGCGGTGTGCTTGTCATAGATGGCTTTTATTATGCTGCAATACTTTCCTTCTATACCTAATTGGTTGAGAGTCTTTATCATGAAGGGATATTAAATTTTTTCAAATGCTTTTTCAGCATCTATTGAGATAATCATACGTTTTTTTGTCCTTGAGCTTATTGATGTGATGTATCACATTAACTGACTTTTGCATGTTGAACCATCCTTGCATCCCTGGGATTAATACCAGTTGATCATGGTGTATAATTTTTTTTTATGTGTTGCTGTATTCTGATTGCTAATATTTTGTTGAGAGTTTTTGCATCTATGTTCAAGGATATTGGCCTGTAATTTTCTTTTTTGTGTGTGTTTTTTTATCTGGTTTTGGTATCAGAGTAATGTTGGCCTCATAGAATGAGTTTGGGAAAATGGCTCCTATTTCAATTTTTTGGAACAGTTTGGGGAGAATTGGTATTAATTCCTCTTTAAAGTTTTGGTAGCATTCAGCTGTAAAGACATCCAGACTTGGGCTTTGTTTGAAGATTGCTGATTACTGCTTCAATCTTGTTGCTTGTTGTTGGTCTGTTCAGGTTTTCTACCTCTTCTTGGTTCAGTCCGGGTAGTTTGTATGTGTCCAGAAACATCCATATCTTCTGGGTTTTCATATTTTTGTCATACAGTTGTTTATAATAGTCTTTAATGATTCTTTGTATTTCTGTGTTATCAATTGTAATGGAGAGAAAATATTTGAATATTATACATCTAAGACCATATCTGGCCCTGATTGACACAAGCAGCTAAACAGTACTACACTGTGCCTCCAAGTTCAATCTGAAGTTTTGCCCAGGCAAGGAGGTAAGCCACAACTATAAATATCTGCAGAGTATAACCTTTGGTACTTCCCAGCATGAGTGATGAAGTAGCAACCTCACACAGTCATACAGCCTTGTCTGAGGCTCCCTCAGGCAGTGAGGCAACCCTAGGTCTTTACATTCCTATGAAGCATAGCTTCTGGCCATGCCATTCAGAGGTGCCAAGCAGAAACACCACTCAGCCTCAGTGCCTAGACTCAGGTTTTGCTGTGTAAGGAGGCAAGCCCATGGTGACAAGACATTTTTGCTAAGCATAGCTGCTGGCCCAGCCCAGCCTTAGCAGCCATGCAGTGACTATACTCAGTCTCAGAAGACATTCTTCTGTCCTCCCCACCTGCAGGATCCAAACATTGATACCACCAGGCTAAGGAATACAACCTGTTCACCTAACTAGTCAGAAGCACTCACCAAGCCTGGAAGTAGCTCTTTCTGACCACAAGTTTTAGCCACTGGTCACACCAGACCATGGAGTCAATCCAGCAGCTTCACATGACCTCAGAGCACAGGCACTAGAGCAACCCAACAGCAAACTTTACCTTCCCATTTTTAGTATAAGCTGGCCCGTCCCTAATTACAGGCTAGACTAAATAGTGAACATATGTACTCACCAAAGAACACCTGCAAAGGCTGAAATAGATGGCATTCCCATCAAGTGTACAGAAACCAGTGCAAGGAAACAATTACAAATAATAAGGAAAACATGACATCATCAAAGAAATATAATAAAGCTTCAATAATGGACCCTAAAGAAATAGAGATCTATAAACTGATTGACAAATAATTAGAATGATCCAAAGTCCAGTGAACTTCAATAAAATACAAATAGAAAACTAAACTAAATGGAAAAAAAACAATATATGAACAAAATGAGAAAGCTGACAATAAAATAGAAAAAAAACAAAAATGCAAATTCTAAAAATAAAAAACATAATGATTGAACTGAGGAAAATCTGTAAAAACTTCAGCAGCTTTTTAGATCAAGAAGAATAAAGAATCATTGAGCTCAAAGACAGGGCACTGGAAATTATCCAAACCCAACTCACATTTAAGGATGCACACAGACTGAAAGTGAAGAGATGGAAATAGATATCAATATAAATGGAAACCAAAAGAAAGCAGTGTAATTGTACTTACATAAGACAAAATATACTTTGTCATAAACTCTAAAAAGAGACAAAGCAGGTAATTATATAATGATGATCGGGTCAATTTATCAAGAAGATATACCAATCATAAATATATATATGCATATAATATTGGAGCACCTAAATATATGAAGCAAATAATAATATATCTGAAAGGTGAGATAGACTGCAATACAATAAAGGTAGGGGACCTAAATACTCCACTTTCAACAACAAATCTATCGTCCCAACATAACCAATGAGGAGATATTGAACTTGAACTACACTTTAGACCAAATGGACCTAACAGATATACACAGAACATTTCATCCAACAGCAGCAGAATAAACATTCTTCTCAAAAGCTCCCAAAAACTGTCTCCTAAATATGTCACACATTAGGACACAAAGCAACTCAAACTTAATAAGATTGGGATCAGGTGAAACAGCTTTTCCAACCACAATGGTATGCATATGTTTAATATAAAGAAATTAAACAACATGCTCCTGAACAACCCATGAATCAAAGAAGAAACTAAAAGGAAAACTAAGTAAACATATTGAGGCATATATTTGAGAAGGGGTTAATATTCAGAATATATGAAGAGTTCCTAAACAACAAACTAAACAACAAAAACAAAAAGCAGACAATCTGATTGAACAAAAGACTTGAATAAACATATCTCCAAGGGTTACAACTAGCTAAGAACATGTGAAAAAATACGCAACATCAGTAACTATTGTAGAAATTCAAACCCAAACCACAGTGAGATATCACTTCACACCTCTTTAGATGGGCAGTATAAAAATCAACAGAAAATAGCATGTGTTGAAAAGGATGTGAAGATATTGGAACCCTTGTGCAGGAATGTAAAATGGTGCAGCTTCTACAAAAAAATTATGTAGTTTTCTAAAAAAAATTATAATTACCATGTGATTCAGTAATTCTACTTCTGGGTATTATATTGCCAAAATCATTTAAAGCAGGATTTGAAGATATATTTGCTGACCCATGTATATTGCATTTTGAAAGCATTATTCACAATAACCAAAAAATGGAAATAAACCAAATGTCCATTCACAAATTAATGGGTAAAAATAATACAGTGTGTGTATATATTCTTTATTTCTTTTCAAGGTTCAATAAGATTCCAGTGCATACACATATATACAAATATGTATATATATGTATACTGGAATCTTATTGAGCCTCAAAAAGAAAGGATATCCTGTCACATACCAGTCACCAAAGGCAAATACTGCATGAGTTACACTCATATGATGTGGTTTTTATAATTGAATTATGGTTTAACCTGTATTTATTGACAATGACCTAGGTATATCTTTTCAGAGACTTTGACCTGTTTTCTGGCCTTCTTTTGAAGCTCAGATTTGTTTTAGAAAGAGGAACACTGCAAGTTCCTACTGTCACCTTTTGCCATTCAGGCTTTAGCACCTGAGGTTCAAATCAACGTGTGTACATGTTGATACCTTCTTTTGAGGCTCAGATTTGTTTTAGAAAGAGGAACACTGCAAGTTCCTACTATCACCTTTTGCCATTCAGGCTTTAGCACCTGAGGTTCAAATCAACGTGTGTACATGTTGATATATGTCAGGTAGCCCTAATGTGTCCCAAGTAATTCTAAAATCTCTCACAAATATTTGATGTTCTTGTTTGGCTTTAGAGAAAGTATTAATTGTAGCTTTTAATTCAACATGTGTTTTAGGTTTAAATTCATTTTAAATACAGTTGCTTCAAACCTCGCTCATTGGAGAGGAGGATCGTTAGATGTAACTGGCATTTTGGGATTTTAGGACATTTGCTGGAAAAAGAACCAAAGGGGTCAAGACAAAGGAAATAAGGAGGAGCCAGTGGTGGGGCAGTCGGAAGGAGATGAGTACCATATGGGCGAGGAGGGAGAGGTGAATATGAGAAAGCAGCTGGAGGACAAGGAGGGGGAGGACTTAGTAGAGAAATGAGTCCAGTTCTTGCTGCTTATGGTTGTCAAATTTCTCATCACATTTGACCACAGAATATTTTAGTGAAGGAATTTTTAATTCAGAATTTCATTTGGAGTCCTCTACCTACGAATCAAAAATACTGTCCATTGGGCCCTAAGAAATATTTTTTTCTAAAGTGACTCTCCAATAAACAATATTGTCCTAGTCAATATTCCTCAAGTGACTGCTGAAGACCCAGATGGTCCTTGGTGAAGTCATGCTATAGAGAGAGACAGGCACAAGAGTTGTAATAAAGTATACATAAGCAGCAGGTGTTTTTCCTGGAAGAGAAAAAAATTTAGACTGAGAGGACTCCAAATGAACTGGTGACAGTCAGTCGGTTCATAATTCTGTGCACCCAATTTCCAGTCCCCTCATGTAATGTTTGGTCACTTTTTAATGCAGACATCAAAATCCATGCCCCTACCAAGTATAAACCAGGAAAAACACACTCTCTACATTAAACACATTTTATCAGGGCCAAACATTTTGAAAGAAGGAAAACCTGATCCAGTTTTACTGGTGACTAAAAGCATTGTTTATCCAAATGGATGCTACAAACTCCCTCTCTGTGAGGCTGGCCTGAACAATAAATTCAAAGGTCCTATGCCTGTGATCTACCCTCTGACTCTTCTTCTTATGAAAAGTCATGTCTTTAGCCAAGACAGTGCAAAACAGTAACACAGAGACAGCGAAATGGAATGAACAAGATGGCCTGATTCCACCAAGAGTGTCAAGTAAGTAAGTAAATAAGGCCAATGAAGCCCAGGTACCAAACACAGAAGAAATAGCTGAAGAAATCAACACAAAGACAGTAGAGCTCAGATCTAGTGCTGACTTACCGCGTCAGCCGGGATATAAGCCAGGAGCACTGAGGTATAAGAGGAGAGTGAATTGTGCACCTGGGTTGAACGCAGACATCTATGGTAGTGGGCAGCACAGAACATATCTCAGTGGGAATTTTATGATAACTGTGGAAATAGAGGCCATCCAATGAAAAACAAAGAAAGATTGTTTAGGAATTAGTATAGCAAGAGGATCATCAACCATCATCAATTATGTTTAGTGAAGGTTCAAAGGCAGAGGAGAACAAAGTCTTTACAGTGGAAAAAAAATCTTTAGGTGTGCACTGATTAAAGGCTGCTGTCACAAAAATTTGTAGGTAGAAAACTAGAAGCAGAACCATCTATATGCTTAGTTAGGTGTGCATACTTGGTTTTATGGAGTTAGTTCTAAGTTAGAAGTGAAGGCAAAAATTAAGAAAACTGTCAATTATTAATCAAGTTCTGACCATTATTGGCTGACTGCTATAAGAGCTATTATGAGTCTTTCTGGACAGATTGTTGCAGATAATAGTTTGATTTCTTAGACGAGTTTCTAAAAGTAGTAATTTTGCTTCCTGGGCTGATTGTTGTGGGTTGTGGTTATAGGTTCTGTTTTTATATATAGCCTGGCCATTGTCTTTTTATATATTC
This sequence comes from Galeopterus variegatus, assembly GCF_000696425.1. Taxonomy (NCBI): domain Eukaryota; kingdom Metazoa; phylum Chordata; class Mammalia; order Dermoptera; family Cynocephalidae; genus Galeopterus; species Galeopterus variegatus. The sequence goes on from NW_007730610.1 coordinate 27,310, forward strand.
ATCTCTCAAAATGAAAAGACAAATCACTGAATGTTAGAAAATATTTGTGAGTCATATACTTGATATTGGACTTGAAAGCAAGATACAAAAAGACTTCTTACTACTTAATACTAAAACATAAATTGACTGATTTTTTAAAATGGGTAGGTAAGTGTAACACATTTTTAAAGGAAGTTATACAAATTGTCAGTAAACGGGGAAATACATATAATATCATTATCCATTATGAAACACATATCAGCACCACAGTGATTTACCATTGCTTTCCCACTAAAATGGCTATTTTTTAATAAATAATAAGTAATGGCTAGGCTGTGAAAAATACAGAGATTTCATATATTGCTGATTGGAATGTAAAATAATGGGGCCACTTTGATAAACTATTTGGTAGTTTCTCAGAATATCCTCAGAATTCCCCACGATTCTACCCCCAGATATGTACTCCCCACAAAAATTTACATGTCCACAAAAGGACTCATATGTAAATGCCAATCAAAGCACTATTCATAATACAAAAAATATAAAAACAACCCAAATATATATCAACTACTGAGAGAAAAAATATATTTTATATCCAAACAGTAGAATGCTCTTCCACAATAAAAATACATAAAACATGTGCTGCGACAAGAAGAAACCTCAAACATTATGTTAAGTCAAAGAATACAGACACAAAAGACCACATACTACATCATTCGACTTACTAGACAGAAAGTAGACTAATGTCTGACTAAGGCTGAGGGTGAAAATATTCTAGACTTATATTGTAGCTATGGTCGCACAACTTTATAAGTCTATAAAAATTAATGAATTCTGCATTTAAAACATCTGACTATGATACTATGCAAATTAATATCCATAAACATTTTTAAAATAAGCATTTTATAAAATTATGAGATTGCTATGTGACTTTCTGAAACTAACTCAGAATCTGAAAGCCAAAACAGTTTTGTGTCCATTTCAAAAAATCAGACGTGGAGTACCTATATATGTGTACTGTTAGCTCTGGTTGGGTTATGCTGTTGTTCAATTCTTATGTTTCTTTCTGTATGAGCTGAATTTTCAATCCATTTTGAAAGTGGGATTTTTAGGCTTTTACTATTAATGTAGAACTGTTTCCTTTTTCATTTATTCTGTCACTTTTGCTTCATATGTATTAGGGCTCTCTGTTATGTGCCTATAAGATTATATCTTCTTGATATATTTGCCTCTTATTAATATATATGATGTCTTTTGTAATCATTTGTAACGTTTTTTATTTAAAGATTTATTTTTTCTCTGATATTAGTACTGGATATTATGTGCATAAAATATCTTTATCCATCTTTTTACTTCCAAATTATTTATGTTTTTTGGCTGGAAGAATCTCCTAAACAGTAATGTTGGATCATTTTAAAATTTATTTTAGCAATTCTCCTTTTTGAATTGTAAATTTTAATTAATTTTCCTTCAATCTAAGTACTGATAAGAAAAGACAAATTCTATCATTTTCATTAATTGTTTTCTACAAGTCATATTATCTTGTTTATTCTTCAGTCCCTCCACTGCTGACTTCTTTGTCTTTCTTTGATATTTTATAGGCATAATAATTATTTTCTTCCCTTATCCATTTTTGATATATATGTTTTAAATTTTTATCTTATTTGTTACCACAGAGATTATAATTTATCTAATCAATTCTTAAAGTTCTACTTTAAATTATCACCACCTTAGATTCAGTTTTATGCCAAAAACAACATATTCTAACACTTATCTATTTCTTCCTCTTTATGCTGTTTTTGTCACATAAAGCATCTTTATATATTATGTGTGCTTTAACTTAATTGTAATCATTGTTAATTTATTAATCTTTTAAGCCATATAGAAAAGATAAAAAGAAAATAGAATTTCCAGAACAACTTATTTTTAATACTGAAATTTATATTTCACTATGTAACTTTACTGGTGTTTCTTATTTTTCATATGCCTTCAATTAATGCCTAGTGTTCTTTCTTTCAGCCTGAAAGATACTATTTAGCACTTTTTGCAGTACAGATCTGCCAGCAAAAACTTCCTAAATTTTTTATCTAAAAATTTCTTATTTTATTCATTTTTAAAGGAATATTTTGCCAGATACAGTGTTCAGGTTGGTAGATTACACCTGGTACTTTAAATATGTAATTCTACTCTCCCCTCACCTTCATGTGTTTTGATGAGAAACCAGAACTATCCTTTGTAAATAAAGAGTCACTTCTCTCTTACTGCTGTAAAAGTTTTGTATTTGTCTTTTAACTTTTGAGTATAATATGTAGATCTTTTTGAGTTTATCCTAGTTGGAGCCCATGAAGATTCTTAGATTTCTGGACATATATCTTTCATCATGCTTGAAAAGTTTTAAGTGATTATTTCACCCCCAAAATATTGCCCCTTTCTCTCTCTCTGGTCTTCTTTGAATTTCATAACACCTGTGTTGGTACACGTGATGTTCAGCCACTTGTTTCTTAGGATCTGTTTATTTTTCTTCCTTTCTTCTTTCTTTCCTTTTTCTTTTTCTGCTCAGATTAGATAATTTAAATTAACATATGTTTAAATTTGCTTATTGTTTTCTCTGTGTGATCTAATCTGTGGTTCAAGCCCTCTGTATTTTTGTTTGTCTGTTTGCTACTGTATGATACTTTCCAGATTCATAATTTATTTTTGGTTCATTTTTTAGAATTTCTGCTTTATTGATATTCTCTACTTGGTGATGCCTCATTTTTCTTATTTAGTATAGTTACCTGTACATGTTTCTCCTTAGCTCTTTGAACATATTTAAGGCAGTTGATATAAAGTTTTTGCCTCATAAGCCAAATGTCTAGGTTTCCTCAGGGACAGTTTGTGTTAATTTCTTTTCAGTGGGCCATGTTTTTATATATCTTACATGCCTTATAACTTTTTCTTCAATAGTGGACATTTGGGACATAATGTGGTAACACTGGAAATTAGATTTATTTTTTTCTTTGTGTTATTGTGGCTGAGTATTGTGTTTTAGTTGTTTCTTCAATGAGTTTTCTAACCTATCTTTATGAACATGGTCATTAACATTTCTGTTTTATTTGCTAAGTAGTCAGCTAGTAATTTGACAGAAAAATACTTAATTGTCTGCCTCCCTCCCTAAAAAATAAATCTCCAAATCTTTGAAGTTGTGCTCCGTGTGTTCCCTTTGGCATGCCTTAGCCACTCAGTAAGTTTTTCCCCTTCATTTTTTGCTTCTTTGAGGGTCAAACAGAAGTGAGTGATTAGGCCCTTCCTATGTCTTTCCTGAAACTGCTCATGGCCCTGTCTACGCACATTGTCTTGGAAGTTATCTGAATTACGTCGGCACTTTTCAAAGGTCTAGTCCCTAAAGCATTTCACTCCCCATTCTTTCCTGCTAGGCATTTTGGGACAACTATTTTTGCTCCCAGTGAGATAGGGAGTTTATTTTCATGTGCTACATAATGAGGTTTTAGTCAATGATAAGCTGCGTATACAATGGTGGTCCCATAATGTAAAAGTACTCTATTTTTACCATACCTTTTCTATCTTTAGATATGATTTGGCACACAAGGACTTACCATTCTGTTACAACTGCCTACAGTATTCTGTATAGTAATATACTGTGCAGGCTTGTAACTTGGGAGCAATAGACTATACCGTGTAGCCTTGGTGTTTAGTAGCTGTACCATCTAGGTTTGTGTGTGTGCATCTGTGATGTTTGCACATCAACAAAAATCACATAATGATGACTTTCTCAGAACACACCCCTTTGGCAAGGCACATATGATTTTACTTTTAAATGTATTTGACAAACTTTAGGCTACTTATTAGAAAATCTTTTATGTAGGCACTTACTACTATAAGTAGCCCTCTGAGAGCTACTCTTGCTGCATCTCACGTGCTTTGTTATGTTGGGTCTTTACTCTCATGTATCTCAAAATATTTCTCAATTTTCTCTTTTAACACATCGATTACTTAGGATTTCATTTGTTTATTGTTCATATACTTTTCAAAATGTCTAGGTATCATTAATTTCTAATTTTTTATTATGGCCAAAGAACGTATTTTGCATTTCTTTTTTTAAAAAAAATTGAGGGCCGGCCTGTGGCTCACTCGGTAGAGTGCGGTGCTGATAGCACCAAGGCCGCGGGTTCGGATCCCATATAGGGATGGCCGGTTTGCTCACTGGCTGAGCGTGGTGCTGACAGCACCAAGCCAAGGGTTGAGATCCCCTTACCGGTCATCTTTTAAAAAAAATAAAAATAAATAAATAAATAATAAAAAATAAAAAAAAATTGAAACGATTGTATAAATCCATGGGGAACAGCATTGAATGTTGATACTTGTGTGCGTTATGTGATGCTCAAAACAGGATAATAACTATGCTCAACATTGCACAATGGAATCATTCTTTGTGGCCCTTTGTCAGTTTCTCTCTACATTGATGTCTGGTCATCTGTTAGAGCAGTTGCTCCTTCTCTTACTCTGGAATGGGCTTTGAGGAGAGACGCTTCCTCGTCTTTTTCTGGCCTCTGCTGGTGACTTTCCTTGTTTCAGTGCAGTCAATTCACCTTGGCTGTAGCTGCTACTGTGGTGGTGAGCCGTGCTTGCTGCAGCAGTGGCTGTGGCAGTGGCTGTGACAGTTGCTGTGATGGACCAACAGCATGGAAGTGGTGTGTTTGGCTTGCTCCTGCCTTCTGCTGGGTGGAGGGTGCTGCCCATGACTCCTGCTTAGGACTCCATGCACTCTACTGCCCTCTACTGGTGGTAGGAGCTACCTGCCTCATTGGTAAGTTGCTTTTTTTCTCCCTATTTATCCAAAATTTCAAAACTATTTATGAGTATTTTTATATTTTTTATGGCAATAGGTTATTTATTTATGACTTATTTATGTATTTTTATGATTATATAAGTTCAATAGGAATTTGCTCTCTTTATAACAGGATACTGTTAAAAACATATATTACCAAGGCTTTGACTAAAATATTATATTTGAGGATGTACATAAAATGTCTTACTTCAGTTGTTTCAAGCCTTAGAGCAAGTAAATAAACTTGTCACTATCTGACAGGACCAGGAACCTTAAAACTGTAGATAAAATCAATAGTCTGCCTTCATTTGGTTTTTGCCTCAAAAGATTTTTTAATTTGGTATTTTCATATGATCAATATATAGAGAGAAATTTGTTTCTAAAAAAAAAAGCTGTAGTACCCCTGTTATTAGATTGTAGCCCAGTACATTGTATTTGAGTATTTACTTATTTATAGACTGGACTACATTATAAAATTTTCTAGATTCTTCCAATTCAAATTTCTTTCATAAAATTACCAAAAATGAAAGCTCCTCTGTTCCTGAAACCCAATGAACTACAACTAGATAAATTTTAAGGAATGAGTCTCATGCCTAATGCATGTACCACACATAAAGTTCACCAAACCACCCAATGTCATCGCCTGAGAAATTGAATTGGCAAACAAGGATGAGAAGTTGATGACTTCATGCTGTACACAACCTTTCTATAAGTCATCACAACAAGATTCCATATTATATGAGACTTTGATCCCTTTTAATGTTTAACTTTTTCACTTGAAAATATAATGGATGTTTGACTTATTTAGTTGGTTGCCTGTAAGCCTAGATTTGTAGCTCAAACCTACTGTGAAACTGTAATTGCCATATTACAATTAATTTTACTTTATGTTTTCTCTTTCTAAACTTTGTACCTGTTACTTGTTAAGTTTTTGCAGAACTACAACTCTTAACAGCATAATGTGGGCCCAGCTAGCACTTGGAGATAAAGCATACCTACAGGACAGACAAAATTGAACTTAACAATGGGCTTCTGGTAGATTTAGCCTGAAAACCACACCTTTAAGCCTTTCATGTTACTCAGATATGGCTGAAAGGGTTTTGAGAGTGACTCCTAGCAGCCATTCACTCCCTCCAACTTAGGACCAGACCAACAACCCAGAACAGGTCTATCCTGGCACCGTGATACATCAAAGCCTAACTGTAGAGTATGCGTAATGCACATGCACTTCACAGGGCCTGGTTTTACAAAGCCTTGCAGTTTCAAATATTGATCTTACAAAAAACAGGAAACTTTTCCTCAGGCTGTATAGTCTCTGTTGTAAGATAAAGAATTGTAACACAGTAAGGTAGCTGGTTCAAAGACATACAGGTTACTGATTGATATGTAAAGATACTGGGAAACTGCTGTAAGAAGAGAATGTTTTCTAAAATCAAGCTTTTGTTAGTGGATCGACTTAATTGCATGTTACCAGCTTCTATTGTTAACTTGTTAAACTGTACTTAGCAAAAACCCCACCTATGTCTCTTACTGTAACTTCCTGGGCTGAAGAATAAATGCAGGAAGAGAACCCCAATTTGTGGTTAATGTCTCAAATGGAAGGAACACCTTGCTTTTGAGGGTGCATGGAGATTAACCCATTTTTGAGGCTTCTCACTGCTCAGAAGAGCTGGGCTTTGAATAATCTTTGGTGGCTCTGTCACCCAAGGGAAAAGGGGTGACAAATCCATGGGAGGCAAAGCAACAAATGGTGCCCTGTTTGAGGAAATCCTGGGTCCCTGGATTGGAGACTGACCTGCCAAGCCTTGGAAAGGAAAAGAAAGAGGATGTCCTGACTAAAGAGAGGAAAGGAAGGAGGATGTCAGCCACTCATCCCAACTAAAAGGAAGGTCCTGACAAAAGGGGGGCCCGTCAAAAGGGGCAAAGGAAAGAGGATGTCTGCCACTCCTCCTGACTAAAGGGGAGGCCCTTACAAAAGGGGGGGAGAAAAAAGACACCCAGAAAAAGGAAGAGGACGTCTACTCATCCTGTCAAGAGGGAAATCCTGGTAAGGGGGACTCACCCTGGTGAAAGGGATCACCGGGGTGGCTTTCGATTAAGCAATTGCACACCTGCTGCAGTGTTTAGCTAGGGCTTTGCCCAGGTATTTTGCTTCCTTACTCTCAATTTTCTATCTATTCTTGCGATTATGGGTAGTTTACTGTCTAAAAGGGAAGTTCAACGTAGTACAGTCCTTTTATGTCTCAAGGCAGTAGGTTACAAAGTAACTGTCATCTAACTAAATTATTATTGATTACAGTGGTTTGGAAATTTTGTCAAATTGCTTTAAAAATTATTCAGGACCTTAACAAAAGGAAAAAAACATGTTTATGCCATTAAAGAGGATGAAAACAGTCCTCACCTCCTCCTCCTCCTCCTCCTCCAAGATTCTGATCGTTCAAGGGCAGTGCAAAAATCAGCCCCAGAAAGACCAGGAGGAACAACATCAGGATCACACCCAGCAAGCACTTGACAACAGTGTCCTCCCCCAGTGAGCAGCTGAATACATTGTTCCAATTCAGTATATAACTTCCTTTTTTGTTGATGGGGTAAGAAAATCCATTTAATGACTCCTATTTCAGGAAGAAATTGGCAAAGCAAACCTGTGGGACTATATGGGGTGTTTAAAATAATGAAATGAATGATTTGACATTTAACAATACTTGTTTCTCTTGTTGTTTTCTCTTCGTTGTTGCCATTTTTATTTTACTAGTGGGTTTTGATTTTTCTTGAGTTTTTATGGCAGTGGTAATTGTTTTTCAGGTACCAAACCCAGTACTCCCTTGAGAATTTCTTGTAAGGGTGGTCGTGTGGTAGTGAACTCCCACAGTTTTTGTTTGTCTGAGAAATATACTATTTTCCCTTCATTTAGGAAGGATAGCCTTGCAGGGTAGAGTATTCTTGGCTGGCAATCTCTGTCTTTTAGTATTTTGAATATATCATCCCATTTCTTTCTGGCTTTTAGGGTTTGTGACGAAAAGTCTGATGTTAGTCTGATTGGGGCTTCCTTAGAGGTGATTTGACGCTTCTCTCTTCAGCTTTTAAGATTCTCTCTTTGTCTTTGAGTTTTGCCAATTTGACTATAACATGTCTTGGAGAAGACCTTTTTGGGTTGAATATGTTTGGGGATCTTTGCGCTTCCTGAATCTGAAGATCTGTGTCTTTTCCTGTACCTGGGAAGTTTTCTGCCACTATTTTGTTGAATATGTTTTCAATGCAATCTTCTTTTTCCTCCCCTTCTGGAATACCCATGACTCAGATATTTGAGCACTTGAGGTTGTCTGATATCTCTCTTAGATTTTCTCCAATGTTTTTAATTCTTTTTTCTTTCTTTCTTTCTTTTTTTTTTTTATCTGCCTGTGTTATTTCAAACAGCCCATCTTCAAGGTCAGAAGTTCTCTCTGCTGATTAAACTCTCTGTTGTGTTTTTTATTTCACTGAATGAATTCTTCAGCTCGGCCAGCTCTGCTACATTCTTTTTCAGGGCATTGATCTCCTTGTTCATTTCTTCTTTCTGGTCCTGTATACTTTTTCCTCATGTTTTCTTTTTATTTTTTACTGACCGGTAACGGGATTGCAACCCTCGGTGTTGTGCCCGCACCGCGCTCAGCCAGTGAGCGGGAACTGGTCTCCACATGGGATCCGAATCCTCGGCGGGAGTGGCGCCGCGCTCCCAAGAGGCGCACTCTCCAGTGCGCCACCGGGCCGGCCCTTCCTCATGTTTTCTAGCTGAGTGTTCTTGTATCTCATTTAGTTTTTTTAGAATTATCATTCAAAATTCATTGTCAGACATTTCAAGGTTTTCTTTTTCTACAGGATCTAGAGCTTGAACGTTATTAACCTTTGGTGGTGTACTTTCTTGATTTTTCATATTCCTGGTAACTTTCCTTTGATGTTTAGTCATTGCTGTAAGGGATTTCACAGTCCACTGGTTTGACACTATTGTCTGGCTTGGATCCTGCCAGGACTGCCAATTTGGCGCAGCTGCCTCACTGTCTGCTCAGTCACCCGCTGGCACCTTGGGCACGTGGTTGCCTCGGGTCTTGGGCCTCTCCAGGGAGGCACCTCTGTGGTCAGCATGCACTTGACTGGGCTGGGGAGGTGGCCTGGAAGTGGTGAGGCCTAGCTGCTCAGTTGCACGCTGGCACTGTGGGGCACGTGGTATCCATGGGACTCGGTCCTCTCTAGTGGAGTGCCTCTCTGCTGGCTTTGATTTTCATTCATCTGGTAATTAGTAGTGTTGAGCATTTTTTCATATATTGGTTGGTCATTTGTACATCTTCTTAAATGTCTATTCAGCTCTTTTGCCCATTTTTTTCCATTGGATTTTGTTTTGTATTGAGTTGTTTGAATTCCTTGTATTTTCTGTATATTAATCCCTTGTCAGATGTATATTTACAAGTATTTTATCCCATTCTGCAGGTTGGTTTTTTGCTCTGTTGATTGTTACCCTGGCTGTGCAGAATCTTTTTAGTTTCATATAGTCTCATGTATTTTTGCTTTTGTTGCCTCTACCTTTTTTTTCAAAAGATGACCGGTAAGGGGATCTTAACCCTTGACTTGGTGTTGTCAGCACCACGCTCACCAAAGTGAGCCAACCGGCCATCCCTATATGGGATCCGAACCCGCGGCCTTGGTGCCATCAGCACCGCACTCTACCGAGTGAGCCACGGGCCGGCCCCTTGTTGCCTCTACCTTTGGAGTTCTATTCATGAAATCTTTGCCTAATCTTATGTTTTAAAGCATTTACCATGTGTTTCTTTCTAGAAGTTTTGTAGTTTAGGGTCTTATATTTAAGTCTTTAATCCATTTTGAGTTGATTTTGATATATTGTGAGAGATAAGGGTATAGTTTCATTCTTCTGCATATGGATCTCCAGTTTTTCCAGCACCACTTATTGCAGAGACTGTCCTTTCCCCAAAGTATGTTCTTGGCTTCTTTGTCAAAAATCAGTTGGCTTTCAGTACCTGTATTTATTTCTGGGTTCTCTATTCTGTTCCATTAGTCTATGGGTCTGTTTCTGTGTAAGTACCATACTATTTTGATTTCTATAGCTTTGTAGTATATTTTTAATTCAGAAAGTGTGATGCCTCTTACTTTGTTCTTTTTGCTCAGTATTGCTTTGGCCATTCAGTATCTTTTGTTTTTTAATACAAATTTTAGAATTTCATTTCTATTTCTCTGAAAAATGTCAATGTAAATTTGATAGGGATTGTATTGAATTTTCAGGTCACGTTGGTTCTTATGGATGTATTAACAATATTAATTCTTCCAAGTCACAGATACGATGAATATGTTTTCCTTTATGTGTGTCTTCTTCAATTTCTCTCAATAATATTTAAAAATTTTCAATGTACATATTTCTTACCTCCTTCATTATATATATCTCTAAGTATCTTTTAGTCTATTGTAAATGGAATTGCTTTCTTGTTTTTTTTTTTTTTTTTGGATAATTTATTTTTAGTGTATGAGAATGCTGCTGATTTTTGCATGTTGATTTTGTATCCTGCAACCCAATTGAATTCATTTATTAGTTCTAGGAGTTTTGGTGGAGTCTTTACAACTTTATATATACATAAAATTATGTCATCTGCAAAGAGAAAATGTATCTTTCCCAATTTGGATGCTTTTTATTTCTCTTTCTTTTTTCTTTTTTTTTTTTTTTTTTTTTTTTTTTTTTTTTTTTTTTTTTTTTTTTTTTTTTTAAAA
>NW_007730610.1:38195-50560 GCF_000696425.1 Galeopterus variegatus
TGTATGCTATACGAAGTTATTACGCGGGCCGGCCCCTCTTTTTTTTTTTTTCCTTTTTGTCTTTTTTCGTGACCGGCAATGGATCGCAACCCTCAGTGTTGCGCCTGTACCGGACCGGGACCGGCAACGGGATCGCAACCCTCGGTGTTGCGCCCGCACCTTGCTCAGCCAGTGAGCAGCCGGTCTGTACGTAGGATCCAAACCCTCGGCGTGAGCGCCACCATGCTCCCAAGCGGCGCACTGTAGCAGTGCGCCACCAGGCCGGCCCCCTTATTTCTCTTTCTTGCCTAATATCTCTGGTATGTTTTTCCCTTACTATGTTTAATAGTACTGTTTGAGTGGACATCTTTGTTTTGTTCCTGAAATAAGAGAAAAAATTTTAACTTTTCACCTTTAAGTATGATGTTAGCTGTTGGCTTGTGTATATAGTGTTATTGTGTTGAGATACATTTATTATACACCTGATTTGTTGAGAGTTTTTATTATGAAAGGGTGTTGAATTTAGTCACATGCTTTTTATGCATCTATTGGGGTAATCATGTGGCTTTTGTATTTTATTATGTTAATGTAGTGCATCAAGTTTATTGATTTATATATGTTAAACCACTCTTACATCCCAGGGATAAATCCCACTTAATTATAGTGAATGATACTTTTAACATTATGTTGAATTTGGGTAGCTTGTATTTTGTTAAGGATTTTTGCATTTATGTTCATCAGGATGTTGGCTTGTATTTGCTTGTTTTTTTTTTTGTTTGTTTGTTTGTTTGTTTGTTTGTTTTTGAGTGTCTTTGTCTAGCTTTGGTATTGGGGTAATGCTTGCCTGATAAAATGTATGTGGAAGTATTTCTTCCTCATCAATATTTTGAGAGAATTTGAGAAGGTTAGATTACTGTTTCTTTACATATTTGGTAAAATTTATCCGTGGATTAATCTTCTCCTTGGATTTTCTTTGTAGGGGAGTCTTATTACAGCTGATTCAATCTCCTTACTTGTTATTGGTTTTATCAGATTTTTTATTTCTTGATGGTTCAGCTTTGGTAGTTATATGTTTCTAAGAATTTATCCATTTCTTATAGATTGTCCAATTTGTTGGTGTATAATGTTTATAAGTTTGTATTATCCTTTGTATTTCTGTGATATGTTGTAATAACTCCTGTTTCATTTTTGATTTTATTTATTTCAGTCTTCTATTTTTTAGTTAATCTAGCCAAAGATTTTCCCATTTTGTTTATCTTATAAAAACAAACCACCTTAGTGTTACTAATATTATTATTGTTCTGTAGTCTCTTTTTCCTTTATTTCTCCTCTGATCTTTATAATTTCCTTCCTTCTATTAACTTTGGGCTTAGTTTGTTATTTTTATTTTCTAGTTCCTTGAAATACAGCAATTGATTGTGTATTTGAATCTTTTTTATGATGTAGGTTTTTTTTGTTTTTTTTTTTTTTCCTTTTTGTCTTTTTTCGTGACCGGCAATGGATCGCAACCCTCAGTGTCGCGCCTGTACCAGACCGGGACTGGCAACGGAATCGCAACCCTCGGTGTTGCTCCCACAACTCGCTCAGCCAGTGAGCGGCTGGTCTGTATGTGGGATCCGAACCCTTGGCGGGAGCGCTGCCGTGCTTCCCAAGCGGTGCACTGTAGCAGTGCACCACCGGGCCGGCCCTATGATGTAGGTTTTTAATTGCTATAAAATTCCCTCTTAGAACTGTTTTTGCTGTATACTAGAAGTTTTTGTTTGTGTTTCCATTTTTGTCTGTCTGAAAATAACTTTTTAATTTCTCTTTTGATTTCTTCCTTGACCCATTAGTTGTTCAAGAGCACGTCATTTCTTTTTTTTTAAAGATGACCGGTAAGGGGATCTCAACCCTTGGCTTGGTGTTGTCAGCACCACGCTCTCCCAAGTGAGCCAAGTGGCCATCCCTATATAGGATCCGAACCCGTGGCCTTGGTGTTATCAGCACCGCACTCTCCCGAGTGAGCCACGGGCCGGCCCCAAGAGCATGTCATTTCATTTCCACATATATGTAGTTGTGGTCAGAAGAGATACTTGATATGACTTCAGTCTTAAATCTGTAAGACTTGTTTTGTGACCTAACAACTTGTTTTGTGGCCTGTCCTGGAGAATGTCACATGTGCACTTGAGAAGAATGTGTATTCTGCTGCTGTTGAATGTGTCAACCTAAATTAAGTCTGTCAAGGTGGAAATAATTTTGTAAAGTTTCTTGGAAGCCAAATGTGAAGACTGACCCAGGAAACACCATCCGACAGAGTCAGAGAAGTGCTCCAAAGTCTCTTGTATATGATATGCTTCTTTTGTTTTTCTGCTATGAGGATTTTATCTTTGTCTTTTGACTTTTGATTCTAATGTGTCATGGTGTAATCTTATTTTGAAATAAACCTGACTTTAGGGTTTTTAGCTTCCTGTACCTGGGTACTTGTAGTTTTTCCCATATTTTGAAAGTTTTCAGGTATCATTTGAAACAGAGCAGGTACCCCATCATTGATAAAGCTCCTCAAAAATTTATATGAAAGCAATTTGTGGCCTTGGTTCCCCAAAATGAAGTGATTTAAAATTTGGGAACCGGACTCTCCAACTAACAATTAGGGAGCTGAGTTTTATTACTAGTAATCAAAGAAGGGAGTACAAAGAAACAGCTAAGCACACAGGATGTAGCCTAAGCAATAAGGAGGGAGCCACTAGACTCCAGTGATCAAGGACAGTATATTGACATGTGTCCTCAAGACATTTTTATGGGAAATGAGACCCAGCTTCCCCACTGGATGAAAGTGCTGACCAGATGTGGACAATAAGCACACCAGACCCGCTGGAGTGGGAAGGCTGATGGACAGGTCCCAGAGCTCTTACTTTGTCTTCTGAGACTCCACCAATCAGAAACGTCCACAGGCCCAACCCCAACCCACAAGTTTTTCCTTTAGGGATCCTCGATGGTAAACTTTTGAGGAGCCTGGGGTATTTTTCAGCATTAGGCGCCCTGGGCATCTTTAACTGGCCTTGTAATAAATGTCTACTCTCTGTCTTTGCAATACTGGTCTCAGTGTATTAGAATAGGGTGTCAAGTGAGGGAACCCAATTGTGGTCCAGTGACACATTTCTTTAAGTTTTCTTCTCCTTCTCTCTCTCCCTCTTCTTCCTTCACCTAGAATGGGAATTGTAGCTTTCTTAGTGCTGACTCATAAATCCTGTATGCTTTTTTATTTATTTTTATTCATACTACTTTTTATTCTCTGACTCTGTTTCCAAATAATCTGTCTTCACATTCAGATTCTTCTTTCTTCTTAATCAGTTCTGCTGTTGATACTGTCTATTACATTTTTTATTTTACTCGTTATTTTTTATCTATAAAATTTCTATTTTTTATTATATCAATCTCTAATTTTTTAATTTTGTTTGTGTGCTATTTTCCTCATTGCTAATATTGTTTGTTTTTTTGAAATTTGCTGAGCTTGCTTGAAACAATTATTTTGAATAACTCATTAGGCAGTTTGTAGATATTCATTATTTGGAAGTCAGCTGCTGGGAGATTATTGGATTCCTTTGGTGCTGACAGTTCTCCTTTGTTTATATGTTTCTTGTTGCCTTACGTTGATGACAGCAAATTCTTTTATGACAAAAACTCACAACAAATTAGGTATAAAAAGAATACACCTCAACACAATAATACCATATATCACAGGCTCACTGCTAATGAAATATTCAGTGGTGAAAAGTTGAAAACATTTTCTCTAACTTCAGGAGCATGACAAAGATGCCCACTGTCTATTAAACATAAAACTGAAAGTCCTTGCCAGAGCAATTAGGCAAGAAAGAGAAACAAAAGTCAACCACTTTGGAAAAAAAGATACATTTTACATTTGCAGGCATTGTGATCTTATATATAAAAAGTCCTAAAGACTTCACCAAAATAACTGTTAAAATTAATAAACAAATTCAGTTAGGCTGCAGGACAGAAAGTCAACATACAGCAATCAGTAGTGTTTTTATACACTAACAATGAACTATCCAAAAAAGAAAGCAGGAAAGCAATCCCATTTACAATAAATTTTTAAAATGCTTAGAAGTGAATTTAACCAAGCAGGTAAATGATCTGTCCACTAAATACTTTAAAACATTAATGTGAGAAATTAAAGACACACAAATGCAAATCTATCTTGATTTAAAGAACTGATCATTTTAAATGTCCATACTACCCCAAAGTACCTACAAATTCAATGTAATTCCTATAATTTTCAATGACATTTTTTACGGAAATAGAAAAATATTCAAAAATTCATACAGAATAATCAAAGACTTTGAGCAGCCAAAGCAATCTGGAGCAAAAGGTCAACATTGGGGCATCTCACTACCTGACTTAAAATAACCTACAAAATTATCATAATCTAAACAGCATGATATGAACTCAAAAACAGTCATTTGAATAATTAGAAAATAATAGCAAGCCCTGGGATAAATCCACACACTCATGGTCAAGTGATTTTTGACAAAGCTTCCAAGAACACACAGTGAAGAAGAGACAGTGTCTTTAATAAATAGTGCTGGGAAAACTGGATATCCTCAGACAGAAGAAAAAAATTGGAGCCTTATCTTAACCCATACACTAAAATCAACTCAGTCTTTAAACTTAAACACAAAGCTTTGAACTGTAAAAGTAGTATAAGAAACCATAGGGGAACAGTCTCTTGACACTGGGTGTTGGCAAACATATATTGGCATATGACCCCCCCAAAAAGAATGGGCAACAAAAACAGAAATAAACAAATGAGATAACATCAAACTAGAAAACTTCTCCATACAAAGTTACAGTTAGAATAAGTTCTGGTCATCCATTACACAGTAGGGTAACAATGAGATCAGGGTGAAGCCCTTTGAAAAACAGGGCAAGCATTTTCTATGCCTGGACTCAGCATGGATACTTCTAATACTGCCTTATAGTCAGAGACTTCTTCCTCTTCCTCTTCTTCTGTTACACTTCTCACTGTCTAATTGAGATGTGAAAAAGATTAAAGTGACATGAATGCAATGGGAAGTCTGAAGGGACTGCACCTCAGTAACTTCTCTGTTAGAAGGAGAAACTGGGTAGTTTAGTTAGTTTCTGTTTTTATTGTAAAGACAAGGAAGTTTCACAAGAAAAATCATTTCAAAAGGACACAGAGATATGGGCATCATGACAAAAGTTACCTACAGCTAAGTCTAGCTTAAACAATAGAAACTAGTAACATCATTTAAATTAACAATGTGACATTCCAAAGTACCATTTGTGAAAAGCTAACTTGATCAAACTGCGATCATTATCTTATCTAAAATATAATCTCTCCTTAAATGATTTAAGCAAAAGTGACATTCTTATGATTAAATCTAAGTATAATTGTCTCTAAAGTTTCCACCAACAAACAGCTCACCCTTAGCAAACATTTTTTCACATTTTTCCCTACAGCAATTCTCTCAACATCTTTTAACAACAATCAGTATGTTAAATAATCAAAGTACATAATCACATCCCTAAACAGTGATTAGAATTGATTAGATGGGCTTTTGGCCGCTAGCCACAGACTGTTGTCTCCTAACAGAGGACTTTAGTCACATACATGCATTACCTAAAAACCCTATCTAAAAATTAACTGAGAATCAAGATTTCTAACCCTCCGCATTCCTCCTCCTCCTCTTCTTCTTTTTCTTCTTCTTCTTCTCTACAAGATTAAATTACATATTAGTCAGGTTGTCTTTTATTTTTCCCCAAGAAGTAATTTTGGGGTACAACAGAAATCATGTGAACAAGAAAAACGTAGACAGAAATGGCACAGAATATAGTCACCAAGGGTAGGAGACAAGGACTTTCAGTCTACTGAGAGATTCCCAATGGGAGAAGCAACATCAAATGGAAAATACAAACAGCACTAATACTGACAAATTTTTTTTCCTTCTGAAAATGGTCATAATGTCAATTTGACAGGTTCAGACTCATGGGAAGTTGTGGACTTTAGTAGAAGCCACCACCAGAGAAATATTCTTTAATTCAGAGGGGTTTGTTGATTATTGTTCCTGGAATCAAACTCTCAGGGGCTTCCTGTAGCAGGGAAAAAAGTCCAGGCCAAAGGGAGTGGGTCTGTAAGACGGCTGGTATGGGCTGCTTGCTTAGCTCAGTTGATTAGAGCACAGCCTTGTGTCAAAGGTTTGGACTCCAGTACTGGCTACCATCTAAAGAAAGAAAAAAGAAAAAAAGAAGGCTGTTGTAAGAGCAGACTATTTTTTCCCCCAGTGGCCTGGCTATTTACAGTGAAGGCAGATGTCAGGGCTCATGTTTCTTTAGTTTGTGGTCTCTCATTTTGCTTTAAATACAAGAGTACTTCAAAAAGTTTGGGGAAAAATAGAATTAGGAGATAATAAAAGCCTTTCCATGAACTTTTTGAGGTACCCTCATATGTATGAGGAGGTTCTCTTGATCCCTGTAGCTGCTATTGTTGTAAAAATACACACCTGTTTTCTTTTGCAAAGTCTTCTAAAGAGGCATATTTTGATTCATTATTATTGCTACTACTACTAAATGTGGGTTTTGGCCTAAATGCTCCCACCTTGCACACCATGGTGGTCACATGGACTAAGTTTCCAGTTACAGCTCCTCTGTTGAGTAGAGGAGGTTCTGAAAGAGACTTTGAGTTCAGGGAAGGCAGGATCACCTCACTTGGAGCTGGTGTGCTTGGTGATGACCTGGTGCTGTAGTTGCTTGGCCAGCTCCCCTGCAGCACCAGGTTCACAGCCATCTGCACCTCCCTGGATGTGATGGTCCAGAGCTTGTCATGCACCAGGTGGGCGGCCTCCCTGGCAATGTGTTCCATGATGTCTACAAGACGTCATTGAGATATGAGGTCATGATGTCCATGGCTTCAGATGACATGCCTGTGTCAGGTGCACCCGCTTCAGCATCTTGTACAAGTAGGTGGAGCAGCTCTCAGCAAGGCTTCCTGTGCCTCTTGCCTCTCTTCTTCTGCCTCTTGGTGGTGGCCTTTTGGATTTCTTCTGGGAAATGGTGTCTACTTGAGAAGCTGGTCTGGCATAATTATCACACAGCTTTTGTTTGTGAACGAAAAAGGTTTGTGAAGAATTGATATTAATAATTTATTATATGTGTTGCAACTTACCAGTTAAACCATTTGGCTCTAACTGTTCTGTGTGGAAAAATTTAAATTTTTTAATGATTTTTTTCACACTATTTTTAACATTTTGCCCTAGTGACTGTACTTGGGTTTACCATGCACCTGTTAACAATTCAGAATCACCTGTAGATCTATACGAACTTAATTTCAGTTATAAATAGAAAAACGACACCTATGTAGCCCTACACCCTTCAACAGATAGCTTTACATCCCTATCTAGCTCAAAACCCCTTCTGTGTACAGCGTTTTAGGTCTTATTCTTATACACATTACATCTATAAAAATTAAAAATTTAACAATAATCATTATAACCATTGTTTTATACATCTTTGTGTCTTTTTTTTTTTCCTTTTTGTCTTTTTTTCGTGTCCGGCAACGGATCGCAACCCTCAGTGTCGCGCCCGGACCGGACCAGGACCGGCAACGGGATCGCAACCCTCGGTGTCGTGCCCGCACCTCGCTCAGCCAGTGAGTGGGAACCGGTCTGTATGTGGGATCTGAACCCTCGGGCGGGAGCGCCACCGCGCTCCCAAGCGGCGCACTGTAGCAGGGCGCCAACCGGGCTGGCCCCATCTTTGTGTCTTTTGAAGAAGCTAGGAGAAGAAAGAATAAGTATACATTTAATGATTTTTTTGAACTAACCTTTTTTTTTATCATTTATTGTTCTCTTCATTTGACTTATATGTTTGAGTTACCATCTGGAGCCATTTCTCAACCCAGTACAGCTTTGCTCCCACCCACCTCCTTTGTACTCTTATTGGCAAATATATTACACTTCTATATGTTACAGAAAGAATAAATTGTATATATACAGTTTTATACAATTGCTTTCTAAATGTTATGATAATAAAGTAAAAAAATGTGCATTTATAGTGTTTCACACTTTCATATTTAACTTTACTGGTGCCCTATGCTGTGTGTGTGTGTGTGTGTGTGTGTGTGTGTGTGTGTGTGTGTGTGTGTGAATTTGAATTACTGTCTGTGGCCACTTGCTTTAGTCTTGTCTGGGGTCACTTGTTTCCACCCTGAAGAACTTCTTTCTACATTTCTTGTAAGGCCAGTCTGCCATCAACAAATTCTCTCAGTTTTGTTAATATAGATATGTCTATAATTTACCTTCATTTTTGAAACAGCTCTTTCTCTTTTCTTTCCTCTTTATGATAATTGCTATGTCAGAACACATTCACTAAATTTCCATTCTTAGATTACTCCAAACAGTAGCCACTGTCCTCAAAATTACCAACTATCATGAGATCCCCATGATAATAATCTCCAAGCAATTTTGGTCTCATTCTGCCACTCAAACCCACATCAATCCCTGATGGCTCACGCTGGGCATTCCCCTGTTTGAAGAAGTTTGGTGGTAGCAGAGGCTTTGAGAAACACTTGTACAGAATTCCTTTCCTACTTTGTGGCAGAAATCAGGGAAGAAAAGGCAAAGTTCAGGTCTATCACACACACACACACACACACACACACACACTGCACAGACCCACAAACATAATAAATAAGTAAAGATTAGGTTATAGATGGATGGACAGAATCTGGGAGTTTCTGGGCAAATAATTATCAGACACTGCAAGCATAAACTGGCACAAGGATTATGGAGTGCATATACTCTATGACCTGGGTTTTTTTTTTGGTTTTTTTTTTTCCTTTTTTCTGTGACTGGTAAGGGGATCGTAACCCTTGGCTTGGTGTCACCCACACCGCGCTCAGCCAGTGAGCGCACTGGCCATCCCTATATAGGATCCAAACCCGTGGCCGCAGCGCTCCCAGTGCTGCATTCTGCCGAGTGAGCCATGGGGTCGGCCCTCTGACCTGTTTTTTTATACCACTATACACACAATAACATTCTTCCACCTGTGTAGTATAATTAACTGAAGACTCACAAATTAGTTTATTGGATGAAAACAAACATCTTCTAATGGATTGGAAAAGAGTTACCATATTAATAACTTGTTTGTGAACAATTTTAAATTGTAGATAAATTAGTTTTTCATATGCTAATATGCAACTTTAAAAAATAAAAGTGAGTTTTATTACAGCAATATGTATATCAGAACTAAAAAAAAAAAAAGTTATTTATCATTATCATCCTGTAATTGGCCCACATTCAAATTGGCCCACATTTGCATTTCTCCATTATTCCCACAGTGTCCTAGATTGTCAAACCAGAAATTAATAATCACATGACTGACACATGGATAGACACATCAGTCCTGATCCATAAGGTCCTGGTGTCCTGGTAACTGCATGCCCTGTGGCAAAAACAAACAAAATTTCCACTTTGAAATCTAACATAGAGCCATAGAGTCTTATTGAGGCTGTATAGAGCAAGGACTTGCCACAGGGAGGCTGCTCATGGACATTCAGGCTGAGCAAACAGAGAGCAGCGGCAGCTTGACCACCCTATCAATCAATCAACTCGCTGTTCTTCAGAGGTCTGTGGTTTTCGGTGCAGGAAACAAAACCACAAACTACAAAAAACCCCTTTTTCTTTGATTCCAGAAAAGAGCTTGCTCAAGCAAAAAGGCACCCAAACCGCTCTTTCTCCCCCTTCTTCCTGAGTATTTCTCCCCTTAAGATAGAGAAACACCCCCATCCCAGAACAACACATAAACCGTTCCCTAGGAACTCACGGGGCGGTCCTCATTCGCGAGGAAATGCCCGCACACTCCTGCGTGTACTTTGGCTTTGAGTGTGTGAGTGTGACTCTGCCACGTAAGCTTGAAGGTACTGTCGGTTCTTGACGGGATTCTTCACTCAGGAGATCCAAGGACCTGCATCCCCGACGACATTGTGGGAAACGTGGTCTAACTTTCCAGTGAGACATCAGCACAGAACTATGGCAATGGCTCTTGGTGTGCCTTCTCTTTCATCTGCGCACGTGCCTTCCGGTTGACTCCACTTTCTGGGAAATGTAGTTTTGCCCTGCAAGGACGTCACCGATGCGGGACTGTGGGAAGGGCTTTCCGGGTTTCTTCTGCGCATGTGCTGCTCCGCCCGCTCCGCCCGCTCCGCCATCTTCCCTGTGGAGATTCCGGTTGCTGCCGCTGCACCAACGCTGCTCCTCAGCTCCTGGGGTTGGATTGTGCGTCCCTGAAGGTGGGTGCGAGGGTGGAAGAGGAGCCCGCGGTCCTCGGGGACCCTGGGGAGCGGGTCGGGTGTCCCGGCACTTGTTGGGCAGCAGCGCCGTGGAGCTCGGGCGGGCGGGGCCTGACGTGCGGCGCGAGCGCGGACCTGGGCCGGGCCGGGCCGGGAAGGGGCTCCCGGGCTGCGCTTTCCACGACGGCTCCGTCAGAAGACGGCGCTGCCGGGTGTGCAGAAGCCGGTCCCAGGTGTCCCAGAACGGGGGCTCAGGTCCAACGTGGCCACAGGAACGTGGGTGGGGGTGTGTGAAGACAGCGAGCCTGGGAGGTGTGCGGGAGGCCACGTTCCAGCTCCGCCGTCAGGGAGCCTGGTACCGACCTATGGGACATTCACTTTACCCATCTGTGACATGAGCGTGTTGACGTTAGTGTAATGTCCGCAAATTCCTAGAGGAATAATTGTGAGGTGTGTGTAGACTGTTCCTCTGTGGCAGTTGTATCTGTGGGGTTTCTTGGTGTCTCTTCAGGAAGTCGAGTTTCTGGTCCCTCCTGCACTGTACGGCCTGCCTAGCGCTCCTGGTCTGAGTTTACAGACGTTTATACCTGACCTAGTTTCCAGGGACAGTGACTTGTAGGAGGGAGATTGGGGCACTGAATGATGGTCAGGTTTTCTTTGCAGAGAAGGAGGTGTCACTGTAATAGAACCACAGTTAGGGCCCTTTGCCCGAGGTGCAGATAAAGGCAAAACTCCTAACACCGAATTTCAGTGGAAAAGTAAAGCTTTATTTACAAGGCCAAATGACGGAGATCAGGTGGCTAACGCTCAGAAAAACTCCAATCTCCCCAGAGCTGGCATGCAGGGTTGTTTTTGTTTTGTTTTGTTTTTTAAGAAAAGGGTCAGGGGTTGGGGAAGGGGCTGTGGGGGTAACTGGTGAACACTTCTTTCTGACTGGCTAAGTCAAAGCAGCAGGGCCTCATGAAACAAACAACTTTTGGTTCTTGCTATCACTCTTCCAGTTCTTATCGATCTTTCTTCTGACAGTTTACCTTGTTCAGCATATTCCGAGGGCTGGGAAAGTTCTAGTTTTTGTCCGTTAAAGACATCTCACGGATATATCTCGAGGCAATGTCTCTTCTTTCCAGAACTTGAAGGCTCTGTTTTAAGGTTTTTCTAATCACTTAGTTAACTTCCCATCCTGCCCGGCTAATTCCTTTTACTCTCTTCCTCAATTGCTGATTGTAAATCCTAGCCCCCTAATTGGAGAGTCCTATTTTCAGAGCATAAATCAGCATTAGCTTCAGGGACGAAGGCCACAGCTGGTTTTTAGAAAACTTTGCGGGGGGGGGGACTTCATCCGAATGGGATACCTACTCGGTGTCATTACAGAGTTTGAAGGAGGGCGCTCTATGAATAGGAATCCCAGGTGAAAGAACACACTTCTGGCCAGAACCCCTGCAAATAGTGCTTCAGAGCAGAGTCAAAACAATCCCAGAAAAGTGAAGATTTAGCTTTCACAGTCCAAGCAATTATTTAGTTTAGTGTTTAGAGTGCACAAGAGTTGGCTGATAAATACCTCATTCAGTAGCTACCTGAGACGGGGTGATATTGGAAGGTTTGGACCAACTTTCAGAAGGGAGAGGTGAGTTTTACTGAGGAGGATAAGCAATGGCCTAAGAAATGTTACTTATTGAAGGGGGGTTGAAGGTGATCTCTGGGGCGCAGGATAACCTATCACACCCGAGAGTATCTGTCTATGGTGCTTTCTCAACACTCCCATTTTTTCAAGCCTTAGTGTCTGAGCTCTCAAACCTAAGCCTGTTACCAAATTTGGCATTTAGAGATAGGCAGATGTTTCCACTATCCTGATAGTTCTTCCTGGTATTCAGGAAGGGTTTGCCAAGGTATTTCTACCTTATAAGAAAGATGGGGGAAAAATGAATTTGAGGAAATGTGAATTTCCAGTGTTGCATGATTTGTTGAAGTTAGACCTCCTTACTTTTTGGCTAGTGTTATCTATTTTGTCCAAACAAATGTCTATTTTGAGATTTTTTTTTTTTTTTTTTTTTTTTTTAAAATGACCGGTAAGGGGATCTCAACC
>NW_007730610.1:50777-111260 GCF_000696425.1 Galeopterus variegatus
CTTGGTGTTGTCAGCACCACGCTCAGCCAGCGAGCGAACCGGCCATCCCTATATGGGATCCGAACCCGGGGCCTTGGTGTTATCAGCACCGCACTCTCCCGAGTGAGCCACGGGCCGGCCCAAGATTATTTTTTTGTGACACTGCCGTCAGTTTAGATCAGACATTACCTTAACATACTTTGCCTTATGAATTACTATCCTTTTTTATCTCCAGTACTTTCTTTGAGGAGTTGGCTAGTTAGCTCAGTGGTTTAGAGAGTGCAGCCTTATAACAATGAGGTCATGGGTTTGGATCCCCATAGCAGCCAACCGTTTAAAAAAAACAAACAAACGGTGGATTATGTGACCTCAAAGGGTTAACAATATAAGTGTTTTCCAGTTAATGTCAGTATTCTGTTCTTAAAAATCATAAACTCTACAAGAATAAATTGGGAGCATATTTAACATTATTTAAAATGGGAAAATTAGGCAGCATCACACTTCAAACCAATGTCTTAAATTGTAATTAAAATACAGTACTACATTCACTTATAAGTAACAGACCTTTTTATGTTTTATGGTTTTTAAAGTAAATAGCCTTTTTTTATGATGTTAAAAAAAATCCGTAGTTTGGGGCCGGCCCGGTGGCGCACTGGATAGTACGCCGCTTGGGAAGCGCGGCAGCGCTCCCGTCCGAGGGTTCGGATCCCACGTACAGACCGGCTCCCGCTCACTGGCTGAGCGAGGCGCGGGAGCAACGCCGAGGCTTGCGATCCCGTCGCCGGTCCCCGGTCCGGTACGGGGGCAACACTGAGGGTTGCGATCCGTTGCCGGACACGGAAAAAAGACAAAAAAAGACAAAAAAAAAATCCGTAGTTTAATTTCCAAACAATTGCTCTTTTTAATTAACATGACTTCTGTTAGTACCAGCACCTCACTGAAGTCCATCCAGCTGTCATTCTGTGTGATTTTCCAAACTTATGTGTGTGTGTGTCATGAAGTTCTATTTGATTGTATTTTTACATGTAATTTTAGTCTTTCTCCCCCTCATAATTTTGTTAATATTGAGTTCTGGGGCTTATTATATCAATTAGCATTTGCTAGGTAGGGTACTAACAAATATTCAATGACTTAGAAAAAAGCAAACCAACCATTTTATTTGTTTTAAGTACTGTGGATCCACATTTTGGGGTGTGCTCAGCTGGGCAGTTTCTATGCCAGTATTGCCTGGATATAAATGAGGCATTAATCACCTGGTGACTTGACTGAGGCTGATTGGATCAGGATGGCTTCATCCACGTGTCCTGTGGTTTGTGCCAATTCCTGAGTAGGCCATGTGTCTCCAACAGGTTAGCCCCAGTTTTCTTCACAGTATGACTGTGTTTAAGAAAGCAACCACCAGTGGCAAGTGCCTTTAAAACCTATGTTTGCATCACATTTTCCAGTGTCCCACTGACCAAAGCAAGTCAAATAGCAAAGCCCAGTTCATTGTCAGACACACAATATGGGGGCTTGGGTACAGCCCAAGGGAACATTACTGGAAGAGTAGACCACAAGATATATACATTATGTTCTTTTTCTTCCCCTATATAAATTATGGGCAAAAAATATTGAGGCTCACAATTGAACACTTTCCTGATGTTTATGCATATAAAAGCAAGATGTGTTGTAGTGGAAACACTCATATGGAGTCCTGTGTGGAATCCCTTTATTGATATTGAAATAGTTAATACAGCCGAACTATATTTTTATAATATTAGGTTTAGTGAAGACATAATGTTTTTCTCTTTGGTTTAAATGACTAAATTATACCTTTATGTAAAATTAATTGTTGCTAAAGTAGTAGGTAATGTACAAGGTGTCTTTAAAAGGTTTATGGAAGGGTTCATATTATCTTTAATTCAGTTTTTCCATAAACTTTTTGAAGTGCCCTCATATGTTTTCATTTACCAAAAAAAAAAAAACACAAACCAACAAAAAACAAATTATTGGTCTAATTTCTACCAATTAATGTCTCTGTTAATGCAGCTTCAGTGGGGTGTTTGTTGCTCCGTTTTGAGTCATAAAGGACTATTGTTTTTCAGGGAGGCTTTTTTTGGGGGGGGGGGTCATTTTCAGCTAACGTGCAGAGAGTTTTGGTCAGGAGAATCTAGGATCAAGCCATATAAGTTCTCTCCTTAATCCACTCCTTTTGCCTTCTCTTTCAGCTGTGCTGCCAGAATAGAGTGCTCTACGGGTTTTCAAGAGCAGCAAGGAATGAATAAATCTTGTGTGAGTTTATTTTTTATTTTGTTTTACATTGTATTTTATGAGCTTTGTGGAGTTCATGAATCAAAGTGGAAATGTGTTCCTCAGCTTGGAGGACATGTACTTAAATGAGATCAATTTGACGTGTAGATATAGCAGGCTGTAAGACCTTAGAATCATCTAAGTTGAGTGCAGATTTGTCTCTGGTCCTTCTGATGTCATGGCAAAAGGACAATTTCATTTGTTACATGATTGAAATGGAATCTGAGAAGAGTGTAAGCCAAATTCTCATGGGGCATCAAGACTTGCTGACACCAATGTCTAAAAGTCCATCTTCACTAGTCACATAGATGATGTAGTGGAAAGCTTTTTACCACTAGTCTGGTAAAAAACACTTTCAGTTTTCTGCAGTGGAAACAGTTATCTAGTTCTAAAACACAACTTACTTAATAAGGTGTTTCTGGAGTTTCCAAAATAGTATGGTCCGTGACAACTTTTAGAAGGTCATACTTGATTCATGGATAAAACCTGGACCATCTGGAGGTTTGAGTCAACCACAGGTTCTTAAATAACTCTCCATATGTTTCTCTCAGTTCATCTGCACTTGCAGGTGTGCAGCACACTATTCACAGTTATATTTTTTGACAAGTAATTCTTACTGTTCATTTACATTTTAACCCACTCAATGTAGTCTTAGTTCAGTTCTTCAAAAGTTCACCAGTAATACATAGTCAAATCCAATGACTATTCTCTAGTTTTTGCCTTGCTTGAATCTCCTGCCATATTTGAAACTACTGTTCATGATCTTCTCCTGGAAATTCGTCTGTGTTACTTTCTATCATGACTTCACTGATGGTTTATTTTCTTTGTCTCTGAATTCTTCCACTTTCTCTTTGCAACATAGTTCATCCAATGGTCTATCCTAGGCCCTGTTCTTCTCACTGTGCAATTTTTCTTCTCTGATTTGGTTCTTGGTAGTTTACACTCCTGTTTCCCCACCTTGTTCCTTTTTTCCAGCCTTCTGACCATAGGTTGAAGTCTCTGTGGAATGCTTCTTTGTAGCTGTCCAAAATGTACCTTAATTTCAAGAAATTCAAAACAAAAATCACAGTCCCCTCTCTCCTCTTATATATGATATCACTGTCATCTAGCCAAACCACTAAAATGGGATTTCTTTTGGAGTCTTCTTTCTTTCTTAGGCCTAATCTCATCTGGCGTCAACTACTGCTGCTTTTATTTGTTCTTTTCATTTTATTCTAATGTTTGTATATAGTGCCACTATAGAGGCTATTGGTACTTACAAACACACACAAAATAACTTTGTTTTATTGGAAATGCCATTCTTGTCAAAACCTGAAGGGTGTGTTTGCTGAGTGATGAGGTTCAATCCCTGGTGACCTGTGCTTCTGGCCAGCACAAGTGGTGAAATCATTAGGAGACCACAGGGAAAAAACATTCAGGAGTTAGTGGGACATGTTTGAACACGGGTCAAGAAAAAGACACACAAAGAATAAAAAAAGAAGCACAGATTTTCATGATTTGTACCTTTTACTCTTTATAAATATATGTCAGTGATTCTGTCTGTAGTTTGTAGTTCAAAAAGACCTGTCATGTTTTCAAACTCCTGAAATTGTATTTAATTCTTCTATTTCAGGCAATTACTTAAAAATGAAAAGGGAAAACTGGATGGGTGCATCAGTTATAACTGTATTTATGGACTAGAACTGTAATAGTCGGTTAAGAACAAAAGTGACAACCTAATCAACTGAACATTTCATATTCACAGTTACAGTTTAAGATCTCACATCACATATGAAATATGCTTTACTTATTTATTTTGAATCTAATATTCAGTCTACACCTACACACTCTGTCAAGTGAGATATTTATTTTGAATCTAATATTCAGTCTACACCTACACACTCTGTCAAGTGAGAATATTACCTACTTCTATTGTTTTTAGTGTTACGATTATCTGCTGTATAACAAAGTACCACAAAACTTAGTGGCTTAAAACAAGAATTTCTTCTCATTACATATCACAATATTGTGAGTAATAGACTGGACAGGGCAGTGTGGGCTGGCTGCTACATGATGTCTCTGGTATTAGCTGGAAAGACACTAGTGGCTGAGAGTATTGGGCAGGCATCCAGCCTGCTCTTTGTGGCCAGGTTGATTTCTTCACAGTCTGGCAGTCTCAGGGTAGTCAGGTTTGTCTGGCTTCTCCCAGAGCAAGTGTCCAAGAGGCCCAGGCAGAAGCTGTGAGGCTTATTATTATCTTGCTTAGAAGTCTGAGTGCATCTCAAGCACATCACCAGGAGCAGCCCTGATTCAAGGGGATTTCACTTGTCAATAAGAGGAATAATAAGAATTTGCAGCAATTTTTAATAAACCACAGTTTGCCACAAATTTTTACTGCATGTGAAATAAACTTTGCCTCTCTCAAGAACCTCAGAAATCTTTTGCTATTATAGGAATGGATGAAAGCCCAACTAAACCAGGCCCTTTGTTCTCTGGCCTTCCCTTTTCTCCAAGGCTGCTATGAGATGATGCCTTTAGAAACCTTATTGTTTACCATGCACTGTCTGTGTGTCATATCCTTAGAATGCTGAAATTTTTTAGTCTTTTTTTTTTTTTTTAAATAAAACACTGGGTTTGCTCTTTGCCAAAAGTGAAAGCACACCTGGACTGGTGTTGTGGGTGCTGCTGGAGACTCATGGGGACTGGCAGTGCACATACCTGCTGATAGTCTTTTCATGTGGTTTCCCACCATGGTGGTTTCAGGGTGGTTGGATTTCCTACATGGTGACAAGCTTTCCCTAAAATTAGCGTTGCAAGATACACTAGTAAAGTTGCACAACCTCTTGTAGCCCAGTCTCCAAAGTCCCCAAATTCCAGTTTTGCCACATTCTGTTGGCCAAACAGGTCACTAAGGCCAGTCAGGTTTCAAGGAGAATTCGTTTTTCCCACAGGGGGAGGAATAGGAAAGAAGTTGCAGCTGCCTTTAATCTGCCAGAAATGTCATTGTTATGTTTGTTCCAAATTTTTCCTAATTTTCATTGTGAATATTTCTTTGACTCAGGTTATTTCAAAGTATGTCATGTAGCTTTCATATATTTGAGAATTTGGTGGATATATTTTTATTGTTGGTTTCTAATTCAATTTTATTGTGGTCAGAGAAACTTCATAAGATTTCAGTCTTGAGTCTTGTTTTATAGCTCAATGTGTGCTCTGATTTGGTGAGTGTTCCTGTATTTGTTTTTTTGTTTTTCATGACAGAATACCTGAAACTGGGTTATGTATAAAGAAAAGAGGTTTATTTTTTTACAGTTTGTGAGGCTGGGATGTCCAAGATTCAGGGGGCACATCTGGTGAGGTTCTTCTTTTTTGTGGGGGCTCCATAAGGAGTCCTGTAGCAATGCATGTTAGCACAGGGTGAGAATAGCAACAGTCCTACAAAGCCACCAGTCTACACCTATGATAACCCATTAGTTCATTAACCCATTACTCCATGAATGAATTAATCCATTCAAAAGGGCACAGTTCTCATGATTCAATCACCTCTTAAAGGCTTCACCCTTATAATACCATAATTGGATTTCCCACCCTCTTAATACTGTTACAGTGGAGATCAGGTTTCCAACGCATGAACTTTTGGCAGATACTTTCACCCATAGTAGCTCCAGATTGTGCTTTATAGAGATCAATTAGGTTGAGAGGAAAAGCCACACTCAGTTTCTCCCATTATACTCTCATAATATACTTCTGACTCCAGATATGTAGGGATTTCTCCCCACACACTGAGCACGCAATCGATTCTGCAGCAGAGACCAGCTGGATGTCCTCCAATTCAAATCTGTTCTGGCACTAGCTACCTGGAGATAGCATCAGATCCCATAAGTTAAGAGCTCAGCCCCCAACACTTCTCCTACTTCAGATGCTAATTGCAAGTCCAGGTCCCTGGAACTTCTGACCAACGAGGTATAAATCAAGGTTCCCATGCCCCCTTCTTTCTCTTTAGGCTAGATTAATTTGCTACGGGGGCTCAAAGTACTCTTCCTTATGTTTATCAGTTCGTTATAAAGAATATTTCAGAGCATACAAATAAACAGCCAAATGAAGATATACATGGGGCAGGGTCTGGAAGGTTCCTAGGCACAAGAGATTCCATTCCCTTGGAGTTGGGTGCTCCACCCTCCTGGCACATGGATGAGTTCAGCTGTGCAGAAGCTCCCCAAACCCTGTGTTCTTTGATTTTCCTGGTAGCCTCATTTTCTAGGCATGATTGACTAAGTTATTGGTGACTGCTGATCACCTTAGCCTTCAGCCCCTCTCCCCTCCCTGGAGGTTGAGGGGTGGGTTGAAGGTCCCAACCCTCTAATCACAAAATTGGTTCCTCTGGTAACTAGCCCCCATCCTGAAGCTACCTAGGTGCAGCTAGCCATCAGCAACTCATTGGCATGCAAAACACACTTATCACTTTGGAGATTCTAAGAAGTTAGGAGTTGTATGCTAGGAGTTGGACGGAGACCAAATATGTATTTTTACAGTATCACGTAAATCAAAATTTGTCATTTAGGGCTGGCTGGTTATCTCAGTTGGTTAGAGCTCTGCCTTGTAACACCAATGTCAAGGGTTCGGATCCCTGTACTGGCCATTTGCTCCCCCCCCCCAAAAAAAAATTTCCCCAAAACCCAACAAAATTTGTCATTTAGATCTGTTCTTCCTGGTTTTTTAAAATCTGGCTATTCTATCAGTTACCAAGAGAGGAGAATTAATGCTCCAGCTATGACTGTGGATAATGGAGTTTGGATGTGTTGTCCCTTTCAAAACTCATGTGGAAATTTGATCCCCTGTGGCAGTGTTGGAAACTGATTGAGTCATGGGAGCAGATGCCTCATGAATGTATTCATGCTCTCCATGGGGGAGGGAGGATTAATGAGTGAGTTCTCACTCTGTTAGTTCCCGTGAGAGCTTGTTGTTTAAAAGACCCTGGCACCTCCTCTGTCTCTCCTCTTGCTTCTCTCTCTTGCTTCCTCTCTTGATCGGCTGGAGTTGGGATACACTCTTCTCTCTTGTCCATGGACATCAGAGCATGAGACTCTTTAGCTTTTGGGTTCCAGAACTTACGCCAAGGATACCATCAGCTTCCCTGGTTTTGAGGCCTTTGGACTTGGACTGAGCCTTGCTACCAGCATCCGGTTTATAGACAGCCTATCGTGGGACTTTTCTTCATAGCCACATGAGGTAATTCCCCTAATAAATCCTTCTCATATAATTATAACATATCCTATTGATTCTGTCTCTCTGGAGAACCCTGACTAATACAGAAAATTGGTACCGAGAAGTGGGGTGTTGTTATGCAGATACTTGAAAATGTGGATGCAGCTTTGGAACTGGGTAATGGGCAAAGGTTGGAAGAGTTTGGAGGACTTAGAAGAAGAGAAAAAGACAAGGGAAAGTTTGGAATGTCTTTGAGACTTACATGTGGTGAGGAGAATGCTGATAGAAATGTGGACAGTAAAGGCCATGCGGATGACAAGGTCTCAGATAGAAATGAGGAACTTATTGGGAATTGGACAAAAGATCACCCTTGCTACGCCATAGCAAAGAACCTGGCTGCATTGTGTCCATGACCTTGGACTTTGTGGAAGTTGGAACTCTGAACCAGAGTATCTGGCTGAAGAAATTTCTAAGCAGCAAAGCATTAAGGGTGCTGCATGGTTACTTCTAACAGCCTATGCTGAGTTATGCTGGCAAAGGCATGACATAAAGTCAGAATTTAAAAGGGAAGCAGAGCGTAAAGTTTTGGAATATTTGCAGCTTGGCCATGTGGCAGAGAAGCAGAGAGCAGGAGAAAAACACAAGGGTGAAGCAGATAAACTGGTTGCTAAAGACATCGTCTTGGCAGTGAGGCAGCCCGGTGCTAAGAACCAGGACAATGAAAAAAAAAATGCCCTAAAGCCATTTGAGAATTCTGGAAGGGTGCCCCACCCATCACAGGCCTGAGGCCTAGAAGGACTGAGTTGTTACAGAGGACAGACCTGAGGCGTAGCTGCCCTTGAGAACCTGCTCCCTGCATCCCAGCTGCTCCAGCTAGAGTGGCCCCAAGTGTGGTTCATGCAGCAGCCCTGGAGAGTAGAGGCTTGAAACCTCGGTGGCATCCACACAGTGTTAAGTCTGCAGGCCGGAAGGACGTGAGAGCAGTGGAGGTATGGCAGCTTCCACCCAGATTCCAGAGGATGTATGGAAAAGCCTGGGGACCCAGGCAGAGACCTGCCACTGTTGAGGCCATCTACTAAAACAATGACGAGCAGAAAAGTGGGGGCCAGAGCCCCCACCAGGGAAATGTCTAGTACAGCCAAGGTTGCGGGGCTGCCGCCAGGACCCCAGAACTGCAGGGCCATTGGCAACATGCAGTGCAGACCTGGAAAAGCTGCAGGCACCAGCGCAGCTCACTGGGTTGTGCCTGGCAGAGCTGTGGAAGTGAGGCTGCCTGAAACTTTGGAGGCCCAGATGCCCAATTGTGCCCAGGATGCAGGACTTGGAGTCAAAGAAGATTATTTTGGAGGTTTAATACATAATGTCTGCCCTGCTGGGTTTCGGACTTGTTTGGGGCCTGTTTTTCCTTTCTTCTGGCGTATTCTTCCATTTCAGAATGGGAATGTGTACTTAATGCCTGTTCCACCATTGTATCTTGGCAGTAGATAAATTTGGTTTTGACTTTTACAGGTTCAAAGCTGGAAGGACTTTTCCTTTTGGTCTTAGAGGAGACTTTGGACTTTGGACTTTTAAGTTGGTGCTGGGACATGCTAAGACTTTTGGAACTGTTGGGATGGAATGATTGTATTAGTCAACTTTTCTCTGTAGTTCTGTTGTTTTTTTGTTTCATATACAGTCATGTCCTACAGATCGCATATATGACAAAGCAATTGTTTATATAGTATGTTGGGTACATGTATAGTAGGCTATACCATCTAGATTTGTGTAAGTACATTCTGTGATGTTCACACAATGACAGTCACCTAATGACATTTTTCAGAATATATCCCAGTCATTAAACCATGCATGACTGTAGTTTGTGGCTCTGTGTTTAGGCACAGACACATCTATAATTGTTACCTCATCCTCATGTGCAATCCTTTTATTATTATGAAAGTGTTGTCTTTAATTCTGGTAATATATTTTACCCTGAAGTCTCTTCTGGCTAGTATTAATATCTTCACGTAAACTTTTATGTTAGTGTTTGTGCAGTATATCTTTTTCCATTTTTTAAATTTTCATTCTATCTGTGTCTTTGTAATTATTTATTTGTTTATTTTTGGTGGCTGGCTAGTGTGGGGATCTGAACCCTTTTCTTTGGTGTTTTAACATAGTGCTCTAATCAACTAGGCTAACCAGCCAGCCCTCTGTCTAGTATATTCAACATAATATGACGTAATTATTTTTTGTGTTAGGTACATTCACACTGTTGTGCAGCAGATATCCAGAATTTCTGTCTTGGAAAACTGAAACTCTATATCCATTAAATGACAAGTCTTTTTCTGTTTTGGTAAATTGTGTCTTTGGAGGAATTGGTCCATTTTATGTAGGTTATAAGATGTGTGCAAGAGAATTAATTGTTCATAGAATTTCTCTATTATCCTTTTAATGTCCACAGGATCTGTAGTGATGTCTCCCGTCTTTCATTTCTACTATTAGTAATTTCTGCCCTCTTTTTTTCTTAGATGGCATCCTATAGGCTTATCAATTTTATTAATCTTCTTAAAGAACCAGCTTTTTTGTTGTTGATTTTTTTCCCTTGATTTCCTGTTTTCAGTTTTATTGATTTCTGCTTCAATTTTTATTTCTTTCCTTCTAGTTACTTTGAATTTAATTTGCTCTTTTCCTCTCATTTCCAAAGTAGAATCTTACATTATTGATTGTAGATGTTGTTTTCTTTTCTAGTATATCCATTTGGTGCCATAAATTTACTTCAAAGCACTGCTTTTGCTGTATCCTTCAAGTTTTGATAAGTTGTGTTTTCATTTTTATTAGGTTAAAATAGTTTTTAATTTAAGATTTTTTCTTTGACCTGTGTATTATTTAGGGTGTGTTGTTTAATCTCATTCTGTTTGGGGATCTTCCAGTTATCCTTCTGTTATGGATTTCTAGTTTAAGTTTATTGTGGTCTGAGAGCACACATTGTATGATTTGTATTTTTAAGTTTGTTGAAGTATGTTTTATGGCCCAGCATATGACCCGTCTTGGTGATTATTCCATGTGAGCTTGAGAAAAATGAATATTCTTCTGTTGTTGAAGTAAGCAGTCTACAGATACCAATTATACCCTCATATCGTTGAGTTTTACTATGTCTTTATTGATTTTTCTTCTTTCTGGATCTCTTTTTTTGTTTTGTTTTGGGAGGCTGGCTAGTAAGGAGATCTGAACTCCTGATCTCAGTGTTATCAGCACCATGCTCTAACCAGATGAGCTAACCAGCCAGCCCTGGATCTGTTCATTTTTGATATAGGATGTTGATGTCTGCAGTTGTGATGGTGAATTTATCTATTTCTCCCTGTGGTTCCTTGACAGTCAGTTGTTAGGCACATACACATTAAGAATTGTTGTCTTCTTGGAGAATTAACCCCTATCTTGTGATGTAATGCTGTTTTTTGTCCTTGATAACTTTCCTTGCTTTAAAGTCTGCTGTATCTGAAATAAACATAGCTACTCCTGCTATCTTTTGGATAGTGTTAGCATTGTATATTTTTCTTCATCCATTTACTTTGAATTTATTTGTATCTTTATATTTAATGTGGGTTTCTTATAGAAAACATATAGTTGGGCCTTATGTTTTGGTCCACTCTGACAGTCTCTGTGTTTTAATTGGTGTGTTTAGAATATTGACATTGAAAGTGATTATTGATATAGTTGGAGTACTATCTACCATATTTCTTACTATTTTCTATTTATTGCCTTTTTGCTTTGTTTTTACTTTTGTCTTCTATTCTTTCTGCCTTTTGTGGTGTTAACTGAGCATTTTATATGATTCTATTTT
Organism: Galeopterus variegatus; assembly: GCF_000696425.1. Lineage (NCBI taxonomy): Eukaryota > Metazoa > Chordata > Mammalia > Dermoptera > Cynocephalidae > Galeopterus > Galeopterus variegatus. The sequence goes on from NW_007730610.1 coordinate 62,044, forward strand.
TTTCTTTGTATTTTTTATGCTTATGCTTTTTTTTTTACTAGTTGCTCTAAAGTTTGATATATATATTTATTTAATATATATTTATAATCCAAGTCCACTTTCAATTAACAATATACCACTTGACAGGGAGTGCAACTACCAAATAATAATAAAACAATTCTGATTCTTTTCCTTCCATCCTTCCATTCTTTGTATTATTGTTTTCACTTCATTTTAGTTATATATAAGCTTACATGACTATGTGTATGCATGTGTATGTATAAAAGCATACATAATTGTATATGTTGTTTCTACTATTTGTACCACCTGTTATCTTTTAGATTAAGAATAAAAAAAAGTTTTATTTTACCTCTACTTATTCCTTTTTTATGCTTTTCTTTTCTTTATCTAGATCCAGATTCCTGACCTATATCTTTTTTTCTCTGTAAATAATTTATTTTAACATTTCTTGTGAGACAGGTGTACTGGCAACAAGTTTCCTTAATTTTTATTTTTCACTTTTGAAAGAAGGTTTTTTTTTTTTTTTTTTTTTTTTTTTTTTTTTTTTTTTTTTTTTTTTTAAAAAAGGTTTTTTTTTTTTTTTTTTTTTTTTTTTTGTCTTTTGTCTTTTTTCCGTGTCCGGCAACGGATCGCAACCCTCAGTGTTGCCCCCGTACCGGACCGGGGACCGGCAACGGGATTGCAAGCCTCGGTGATGCTCCCGCGCCTCGCTCAGCCAGTGAGCGGGAGCCGGTCTGTATGTGGGATCCGAACCCTCGGACGGGAGCGCCGCCGCGCTTCCCAAGCGGCGCACTATGAAAGAAGGTTTTGCTTGCAGAGTTTCTGAGAAGATGTTGGATGTAATTCTTATCTTTTTCTTGTATAGATAAAATGTTTATTCCCCTCTCTGGCTTCTTTTAGATTTTTCCTTATCTCTGATTTTCTGTAGTTCAAAAATGATACCTAGGTGTAGATTTTTGGCATTCATCCTGCTTAGTGTTCTCTGAGTTTCCTGAATATTTGGCTTGGTTCCATATTAATTTGTGGAAATTCTTATTATTGTTTCAAATATTTCTTCTGGATTTCCCCCCCCCAACCCCCCTTCTTCTGGTATTCTCATTACTCTGGGATATTAGGGTCCTTGGATATTAGGGTCTGTTCTTTTCAGTCTTTGTTCTCCTTGCTTTTCAGTTTTTGAAGTCTCTATTGACATGTACTTGAGCTCAGATTCCTCAGCTGTCTCCACTTTCCTAATTAAGGCCATCAAAGACATTCTTCATTGTTTTTGCAGTATTTCTGATCCCTAGTATTTTTTAGTTCTTTCTTAGGACTTCTGTCTCTCTCTTCACTTACATTGCCCTTCTGTTACTGAATGAGGTTCACTTTATGCATTTGAGCCCTTGATATATTAGAGTTTTTAAAAAATCCCTTTCTGATAATTTTAACATCCTAGCCATGTTCTGTCCTGATATTTGCTCTGTTGCTTGAAATTGTGGGTATTTTTGTTGGTGGTGGCTTTTTTTTTGTCTTTTATAATGCCTTGTAATTTTTTAAAAGTAGCCAGACATGATGTTACAGGTAAAAGGAATTCTATAAGTGCTATACGTAGGCATTTAGTAATGTGGTGTTAAGGTATAGAGAAGGGGAAGGTGTTTAGTCCATTCAGGCTGTTATAACAGAATACCTTAGCATGGGCAATGTATGAACAACAGAAAAGTATTTCTATGAGTTCTGAAGGTTGGAAAGTTTAAGATCGGGCTCCATGAGATTTGGTATCTGATGAGGGCCCATTCCTCATAGATGATGCCTGTCTTGTGTCCTCACACGGTGGAAGGGGCAAAGAAGCTTTCTTTGGACTTTTTTATAAGGGCACTAATCCCACTCATGAAGGCTTTTGCCATCATGAGTTAATCACCTCTTAAAGGCCCCACCTCTTAATTCTAGTGCATTGGGGATTTGGTTTACACATACGAATTGGGGCTGGGGGAACATCAGACTATAGCGGAAGTGTCTGTAGTGCTTTGATTGAGTCTTGTTCTTTTTATGAGCCTCTGTCTTTGGACTTTGAATTTTGCAAGTGTTTCTCCATTTGTTTTTTTCCCTTTAGATGGGATAGGATGTCTGCAGTTGGCCAGAATTGTATATTTTCCTTTTTCATGTGGAAGGCTACGGTGGGCTGGAGTTGGGTATTTCCCTTTACCCTGGTCATAGTACTACAGCGGATTAGGCTCTGGTTAGTAGTTTCTCCTGAGGGAAGGCCTTGTTAGGAAGAACAGAGTGTTCCAGCATATTTCAAAATGGTTCCCATTTCCCCCTCACTGTTGGAAGCAGTAAGGGGTTTTCTTTATTGTTTTCTGTAGAAACCTGATTGAGCTCTTGGAAATAAATTGCACAATATGTGGTGGCCTGCCTATGATTGGGTCCCCTGGAGGTTTTTTTTTTTCCTTTTTGTCTTTTTTCGTGACCGGCAACGGGATCGCAACCCTCGGTGTCGCGCCCGCATCGCACTCAACCAGTGAGTGGACTGGTCTCTATATGGGATCTGAACCCTCGGCTGTAGTGCTGCCCTCTACCGAGTGCGCCACCGGGCTGTCCCCCCCTGGAGTTTTAACCCTCAGACGTATCTATACTGAACCTCTGGCAATTTGTCAATCACAATTTGGGTTTTCCTGCTCTGACACTGGTTCCCACGGTGGTTTTCAATAGTAAGTCTCTGCTTCTGTAAGCCATGACTGTATATTTGCCTGACTGCCTCTCTAATCTTGGGGGCAGTCATTAGCTCTGTATCCTTTGCTTTATTACAGTTCCATGATATTTGTTGGTATTTCAGTTTCTTCAGCTTTATATTTTTTGTTAGGATGGAGTGATGATTTTCAGGGTTTTTGTCTGCAGGAATAGAAACCTAGAATGTATTTTTAAAAGTGCCTTCATAATGTGTATGTAGATAGTCAAAGGATTTTGCTTCATATAGCTATGAAAATGATGAATTATATTGGTAGGTGTGTTAATACTGAGCTTTCCATTATTCATAGAATAACAGAAAACTCAGAAAAATCCTTCCTGGTCTTGACAGTCTATTTCTCTTCTTCTACCTTTAAATATTAGTGTTTCTGTAGGTTCTGTACTTGTGTTGGTTTCTTTAAATTCAGTCTTGCAGGTTCATTATCTCTGATGTCTAAAGGTACCATTGAAATTCCAATACTTTCCAAATCTTTTATCTTCAGCTTAGCTCTTTCTCTCTACTGAACCCTGAAATCATATATCTAATTGCCATTTGGACGTCTTCACAGATATTTAAAATATGTGTCCAAATCTGTAATTTCTGCCCATTATATTCTCTCATTTTCCAAATTTCACTCCACAGTGCCAATACCTAAGTAGTTGCAGACATGCAAATAGTCTGGGAGTACAACTATTATTTTTATTCTCTGCATGGCAAATTAGTACCACATTCTGATTCTGCTTTTACTTTTTTCTCTTTTAAAGGATTCCTTCTCTATTTTGTATGCTTACTGCTCTGTGTCCTGATATATGTGGTCATCTGTCACCCTGTTTCTCTCTGACTCTCTCTTCAGCCCCTTTTTCATTATCTTTGTACAAGATGACTATTCAAATGCAAATCTTCTTATGCAACTTACACATTCTTACAGGACCTCATTATTCACACCCTGTGGTTTGGGAAGGGCAGTGTTCACCCTGAGTGAATATAAGCAATCCTTTGATGTATAGGAAAAAAAATTGGGGGATATTTTTGTACATGCTTTTAATTTACAGATAGGAAAACATGAACAATGAATGCATAAATTTTTTGCTGTTTGATTTAGGTCAAATTGTGTTTATCTCATCACAGTCCAGGATCATTCACCTAGACATGGTACTGTGTATAATTCCATTATCGTGGGGTGTGTTCCTTGTGCCCTTTTGACTGGACTTTTGCTGTTGCCTCATATTCATGAGAACACGTGGTTCACGTGGGAGAACTAAATGTCTTTAGCACTTCAGTGGAGTGCTAACTGAATACAAAATAGAGTTATTTAATTCTTACTTCGGCCTATATTAAACTTGTGTCTGAATTAGTTCATCTAACCTATTATTTCAGTTATGTATTTATACTTATATCTTTATAACACATGCAAGCTTCTTGGAGGAGCAGAATTTTATTCATACTTTTATCTCTAGCAACAGGGATGATTCTAGATCTATAAGGTATATTTTGTAACAGTTTTTTTTTTTTTTATAATTAATAAATTGTTAGTGGCAGCATATTCCTACTGTGATCTTTTTTTTCCACCATATGAAGTACAAAGAAACCACAAATTATGTAAGATACCTATGGCACATGCACACACAGAATTGTGAACTCCCAGATTCCTGTTTTATAACCCAGGGCTAGTGACTTGAGCTGAGGAGAAATGTGCTGTTACAGGGGTTGGTATCTTTTGAGGATGTGGCTGTGGACTTCACCTGGGAGGAGTGGCAGGACCTGAATGATGCTCAGAGGACTTTGTACAGGAATGTGATGCTGGAGACCTACAGCAGCCTGGTGTCATTGGGTGAGTGACACTCTGCAGTGTGTCCCAGGAGCAACACTTTCTTCTTTCTTGGTAAATATAGAAACCATTTATAAGGTTTAATGATATTTAGTAAGATTTCATTCACCTGAAGAATGTTAGTGCCGTCCCTTTCCAACAAAAGGTTCAAATTTGCCACTTCATTTCACAGCTTCTGAAGCTGGGCTTTTGTCATTTGTATTAGTTTGTTTCTGTTGCTTATAGCGAAATACTTGAAACTGGGTGATCTATAATGAAAACAAAATTTATTGCTTACAGTTTTGGAGGCTGGGAAGTACAAAGTTCAGGGAACACATCTGGTGAGAGTCTTGGTGATGGCAACAGTAACTTGGGGGTCTCACGTGACAGAAATTGGCAGAGCAGAGAGAGACTAACCTCTCATATGCTCTTCTTTTAGAACCCTCAGAACCATGCCCTGGACCACCATTATTAATCCATTCATTACAGGATGGTCCTATAATCTAATCACCTCTTTGAATCCCCACCTTTCAATTACCATAATATGATTTCCCACCTCAACAGTTACAGTGGGCATTAAGTTTTGGGGGGACATTCAACCCCAGGCATTCTGTCTCTGCTCCCCCAAAACTCATCTTTTTCACATACAAATATGTTCATTTCATCCCCAAAGTCTTCACTTATTTCAACCCAAAAGTCTAGAGTCTCAAGTTCCCATCAGTGAAAGTGGCACGTTACCTACTTCCAATATACAATGGTGGGGCAAGCATAGGGTACATATTCTCATTTGAAAAGGGACAAACAGACCAAAAGGAAAGTGTATCAGGGCAGACAAGTCCAGAACCCAACAGGGCATGCATTGAATCTCAAAGCTGGTGAATCATGTACCTTGATCATGTGTTCGATGTCCTCCACTGTGGCATGAGGATTGGGTCCCCAAGTCCTTAGGCAGCTCCCCTTCTATGGCTTTCCTGGTCTCAGGTGATGCTTCAGCTCTTGCAGGCTAGCATTGCACACTGGTAGCTCCACAAGTCTGGGGTCTCCATGATGGTCCCATTCTCATGACTCCAGTAGGCATGGTGCTACTGGGGTTTCTCTGCTACAACTCTGAACTCACATTTCTGCTTGGCATTGCTCTAACGAAGGCTCTATGTGGTGACTCTGCCCCGTGACAGTTCTTTTCCTGTACCCCCAGGCTTTTCCATACATCCTTTGAAAATGGGGTGGAGGCTCTCAAGCTTTCACAGCTCTGGCATTCTGCAAGCCTGTAAACCTAACACCATGTGGATGCTGCCATAGATTTTGGACTGCATTTTTTAAAGCTGGAGGTCCAGTCAAGCCTTGGGCCAATTTAGCCAGAGCTGGAGCAGCCAAGGTGCTGGTGTTTGGAAGCAGCTTCCCAAGGTGGCCTTGGGCAGTGAGCCCATTGAGGGTACCTTGGGCCTGTTCCCTGAGGCCATTCTGTCTCCCTAGGCCTCTGGGTCTGTAATGAAGGACACAGCCTCTAAGATCTCTTATATGCCTTCAAGGTCTTTTTTCCCTTTTCTTGATAATCCCTTTCTTCTACACTAATCTCCTTAGGAAATAGCTGCTGGTCTATACCATTGAATTTTTCTCCTGAAAATGCTCTCTACTTTTCTGTCACATGGCCAGGGTGAAAGTTTTCCTTTTTTTTGCCCTCTGCTTTCTTTTGAATTATAAATTCTGGCTTTATGTCATGGCTTTGCTGCCATAACTCAGCATGGGCTGCTGCAAGTAGTTATGCAGTTTCCTTAATGCTTTGCTGCTTAGAAATTTCTTCTGCCAAATACCCTGGGTCAGCTCTTTGAAGTTCCATATTCCATAAAATTTGGGGCATGAACAGAACATAGCCAGGTTCATTGCCTGTTCACAGCAAGGGTGATCTTTGCCTCAGTTTCCAGTAAGTTCCTTCTCATTTACATCTGAGCTCAGAATGGCCTTTACTGTCAATATTTCTGTCAATATTCTGGTTGCCACCATTTAACCAGTCTCTCAAACATTCCAAATTTTCCCTGCTTTTCTTGTCTTCTAAACTTTCAACAGCATCTAGGCTTTTCTTAGTCTGTTCCTCTAAGTTCTTCCAGGCTTTCCTCAACACACAGTTCCAAAGCTATTTCCACATTTTCAAGTATTTGTTATAAGCAACACTCCACTTCTCTGGTACCAATTTTCTGTGTTAGTCCATTTCTGTTGCTTATAAAAATATACTTGAGACTGGGTGATTTATAAACAAAATTTATTGCTTTTAGTTTCAGAGGCTGGGAAGTTCAGAGTCCAGGGAACATATCTGGTTAAGGTCTTGGTGGTGGCAACAGTGACCCAGGGGTCTCACATGGCAGAAAATGGTGGAGCAGAGAGAGAGACTAACCTCTCATGCTCTTCTTCTTCTTTTTTTTTTTTTGTCTTTTTCCGTGTCCGGCAACGGATCGCAACCCTCAGTGTCGCCCCCGTACCGGACCGGGACCGGCAACGGGATCGCAACCCTCGGTGTTGCTCCCGCGCCTCGCTCAGCCAGTGAGCGGGAACCGGTCTGTATGTGGGATCCGAACCCTTGGGCGGGAGCGCCGCTGCGCTTCCCAAGCGGCGCACTATCCAGTGCGCCACCGGGCCGGCCCTCATGCTCTTCTTCTAAAGCCCTTAGAACCACACCCCAACCACCATTATTAATGTATGCACTATGGCACGGTCCTACAATCTAATCACCTTTCCAAGGCCCCACCTTTCAATTACCATAATAGGATCTCTCACCGCAACAGTTACAGTGTAATTAAGTTTTGGGGAGACATTCAGTCCAAGGCATCATTCTTTCAAGGACCTAACTTAGCAATTTGGCAAAATCCCACATTATTTCCCATAGGGCTCTGCGTTACCAAACCTGAGGTGATCTTCAAGTTGGAGCGAGCAGCAGAGCCATGGATGATAGAAGAACACCCAAACCAGAGCCTACAAGGTCAGCACAAACTGGGCAGGGAGGCTGGGAAGAATAAAGCCTAGCAAACACTGGCAGTGTTGAGCTGTTTTTACGAATATTTTTCTGAGGTTTCAGACCTTAGAACAGCTCGTCTGCATACATCAAACACATACATTATATAATCTCCAAAGAGGGCTCTCATGTATATTATATCCCCATCTTTTATTTTCTTGATTATTTTATATACTTCGTAAAACTTAATTCCTACCATTCTCTTTTTAGACTTTTTTTTCTTTGCTGTTTACCTCAATATTCTTGGTTACTTTCTTTTTCTCCATTCTCATGGACGTTTTATTTCAGACTGTATTAGTTCATGTCCTTTTGCTTATAAATGAATCCCTGAAACTGGGTAATTTATAAGGAAACAAAATTTGTTGCTTATGCATCTTTAGGCTGGCAAGTCAGAGATTGAGGTGCATATCTGGAGAGGGTCTTCTTCCTATTAGGGACTCTCAGCAGAGTGTGGAGGTGGTACAGGGTATAACAAGGTGAGAGTTGGTAAAGCATGTCCACATGCTTTCTTTCTCTCCTTATAAAGCCACCAATCTATTCCCTGATAACCCATTAAGTCATTAACCTATTAATCCATGAACAGATTAATCTATTTATGATGGCATAGCCCTCACTATCTAATCACCTACCAAAGGCCTCACCTTTCAAATACCATAGTTGGATTTCCCATACTCTTAACACTGTCTCAATGATAATCAAGCTTCAATATGAGATTTGGGGGGACATTTGGACTATACCACAGACATTTATATATTTATTTGTTTTTTTAAGCACATCCTAATTGAGCAGGTTTTAAGCACTGTTAATTTTATAGTTATACTTACAATAGCAGTGATCTAAATTATGTCTCTCTTTTATAGAGTTTACATTGTAGTGAGAGAGAAACAAGAAAATAATACATGTTAAGTCATTGTATTGTAATCATGAGGAATATTTAACCAGAGTGAGAGAAAAAAGGTATGTGAGAATTTAGGAAAAATGTTCAGAAAAGGCAGTTTTAGGAATATTATTAAGTGTTTACTTTGGCATAGCATTAGTTCAAATTAACTTTTCCAAATTTTACATATAATCTATACACGAATGTAAAATCTAAATTTGGGTGGACATGACTATTGGAGATACAAGTTTAGAAATCAGTGTCCTACAGCTGGTATTTAAAGTCATACTTACAAAGAAGGTCATCTAGGGAGTTGAAAAGAAAGTGAGAAAAGAGGTCCATGAGCAAGGCTTTGTGCCATGAATCAGAAATCGTGAAGCTGATGAGGACTCAGCATAGGAGCAAAAAAAAGGCTGGCCTGGACTTGGGAGGAGAACCAGGAGGTTCCAGGTTTGAAGAACAAGTGAGCAAGGATTTTATATTGACGGGCTCCGATTTCTCTTTGGGAGTGGAGTTTGAAGTTAGCATTTTTCCCTTCTCTTTGTGAAAATCCTTCTAAAACAACAAAGAGAATGAGAGATGTGTGAGAGACTTCATTTTCAATGAACTAGAAGACAACCAAAACTTCAATGCACTAAACAAAAGCCTTCAGAAATTGAATTGCCAAGCAAAGGATTGTGCACAAAAAAAACTGAGGATAGGGGCCGGCCCGGTGGCGCACTGGAGAGTGCGCCGCTTGGGAGCGTGGCGGCGCTCCCGCCGAGGGTTCGGATCCCATGTGGAGACCGGTTCCCGCTCACTGGCTGAGTGCGGTGCGGGTGCAACACCGAGGATTGCGATCCCGTTGCCAGTCCCTGGTACGGGCGCGACACCAAGGGTTGCGATCCCGTTACCGGTCAGTAAAAAAGACAAAAAGGTTAAAAAAAAAAAAAAAAAAAAAGAAACTGAGGATAGAATGTCAGTTGATCTTAGAAGGAGCTAGAAAACAATTTTGCAACGATGGTGGGCACAGCCTGGGTTGCAGAAACAAATCCTTCAGAGCAGCAGAAAGGGAGTGCTCAGGGTGGTAAACAAGCTTTTTGAGAAGCAAGAGTGAAGCTAAATGAGGATTTGTAGGAAGCTCTCTTCATCTAGTGTAGGGAAAAGAAGATTTTTTTTATTTCAAAACCCCCCAGATGCCTATAGCCATTTTGAGCACCAGAGTGAAAACTAAAGAAACATTGGTTCAAAAATGTGAATCTAATCCAAATTCCTGTTGAAGGAACAGAGAATTGGCCTCCTACTTTTGAAAGTAGCTGATCCAGGAAAACCTTGCCACTGTTAAAGCAAAATAATATGAAAAAAAAAAGCAGTATGAGACAGTCACTGTTGTTATAAAAATAAAACAGTAAAAGAACAGGGTGAACAAATGGCGGGTGATAAGCAATTGGTTGAAAACTATGACTAGACAGTAGGTGAAAATGTTATCAAATACTTCATGAATAAAAATAAGCAAAGAAAAACATGATTGAACATGAAAAAATAATATAATAAGGTAGTATGTAGAAAAAAACATAAAACCTATACCCATTATTGATTTTTATTCAATCCTGTTCCATTAGGACAGGGAGAAACTTCTTTAACTTTACGTGCACATTCTGTAACCAATGCTTATATGTGGTTCATGGATATGGTTATTTTTTTTCTCATTTCAGATGTCCAGATAGTAGATAATCTAATTGAGAAAAGCCAAGAAAGTCCTGCTACACATTTGTGGCAAGGTGTAATCGCCAACAGCAACACATCAACTGAGGAGAGAGTTGAGTTAGGAATAAAATTTAATTTAAGCTCAAATCATTTTTCAAATCTGATTATAAATAATGAAAACTATTCAGAAATGAGGACTGAGGAGTTTAATGCATATCAGAACACAATTCTTCCTAGAGAGCCTGATGAGATGCATGATGGAGAGAAAGCTGATGACTGTAATATGACTGGGAAATCGCACAGACATCATGAGCATCTTAGTCAGCATAACAAGATTCAAACTGAGCAGCGGCCTTTTAAATATAGTGGACAAGGGAAAGCCTTCAACATAGAGCCAATATTATTTACACATATGAAGTTTCATATGGGAGAGAGCTCTGATAAATGTAATAAATATGGGAAAGCCTTTGATAAGTCAACTCTTATCACCCAAGATATAATTCAGGTATCAAGAAAAACTTTTGTATGTAACATATGTGGAAAAATATTCTATAAAAAGTCTAAACTCACTATACATCAAAAAATACACACAGCAGAGAAACTCTATAAATGTAGTGAATGTGAGAAATCCTTCTTGAAGAAATTATCCCTTATAATCCATAAGAGGACACATGCAGGGGAGAAGCTATATGTGTGTAATGAATGTGGAAATACCTTTCACCAGAAGTCACTCCTCAGGAGGCATCAGAGAACTCACACAGGTGAGAAAGCGTATGAATGTGAAGAATGTAGGAAATCTTTCTCCTATAAATCACACCTCAATAGACATAAGAGAATTCACACAGGGGAAAGGCCCTATGAATGTAATGAGTGTGGAAAAACCTTTCACCAGAAGGCATACCTTAGCACGCATCAGATCATTCACAAAAGGGAGAAGCCTTATGTGTGTGATGAGTGTGGAAAAATCTATCACCTGAAGTCTCTCCTCAGGAGGCATCAGAAAATTCACAGTGAGAAACTATATGAGTGCAAAGAATGTAGAAAATCTTTTTACCATAAATCACACCTCAATACACATCAAAGAACTCACACAGGGGAAAGGCCCTATGAATGTAATGAGTGTGGAAAAACCTTTAACCGTCAGTCAAACCTCAGCATACATCAAAAAATTCATACAGGGGAAAGACCCTATGAATGTAATGAGTGTGGAAAAACCTTTCACCGGAAGGCAAACCTCAGCACGCATCAGAGAATTCACACAGGTGAGAAACCATATGAATGTAAAGAATGTAAGAATACTTTCAGCCTTAAATCAGTCCTCAGTGTTCATCAGAGAATTCACACAGGTGAGAAACCATATGAATGTAAAGAATGTAGAAAATCTTTCTACCAGAAGTCAAACCTCAATAGACATGAGATAATTCACACAGGAAAAAGGCCCTATAAATGTAATGAGTGTGGAAAAACCTTTAACCGCAAGTCAAACCTCTGCACACATCAAAAAATTCATACAGGGCAAAGGCCCTATGAATGTAGTGAGTGTGGAAAAGCCTTTCACCAGAAGTCACACCTCAGCAGCCATCAGAGAATTCACACAGGTGAGAAACCATATAAATGTAATAAATGTAGAAAATCTTTCTATCACAAATCACTCCTCAATGTACACCAGAGAACTCACAGGTGAGAAACCATATAAATGTAATAAATGTAGATCATAAATCACACCTTAATAGACATATGAGAATTTAAACAGGGGAAAGGCCCTATTCGTGTAATGAATGTGGAAAAACATTTCATCAGAAGTCAAATCTCAAAAAAAAAAAAGTCAGATCTCAGCATGCATCAGAGAATTCACACAGATGAGAATCCATGTGAATGTAAAGAATGTAAAAAATCTTTCCACCAATTCAAACTTCAGTAGACATGAGAGAGTTCACAAAGGAAAAGCCCCATGAACAAAATGAATATGGAAAAACCTTTCACCAAAATTCACACCTCAGGATGAATTAGAACTCATACAAAAGAGAAACCCTATGAGTGTGCATCTGTCTCTCAGTATCCACAGAGGATTGATTCCAGGACCCTCCATGGATACCAAAATATTTGGATCTTCAAATCTCTTATATGAAATGGTATAGTACATCTGTAATATTCTCCTGCGTGATTGACATCATGTCTAGATTACTTATAACCTGAACACAATGTAAAAAAATATATAAATAGTTATAGTGTGTTTTTGTATAATATAGTGTTGGGTTTTTTTATCTTTCAAATATTTTTGATCTGTAGTTGGTTGAATTTGCAAATTTGGATCCCATGGATATGGAAGGCTGACTGTAATGAATGTAGAAACATTTTTTGTCAGAAGTCCCACCTCAGCAGACTTTAGAAAATTCACACGGGAGAAATTCTGTGTGGCAGACACTGGCTATTTATTTTTCACAAAATATTCTCTTTTCTCTTGTACACACAGTTAGCGTGCATACTCAGCCTCCAGTTAATTGTGTGTGTAACCATGTAAGTGAGCTCTGTTCAGGGGAATATGGACACAAGTGATGAACATTTACTTCTGGACAAGCCTGAAGTAAGGGGGCCTGTCTAGCCACTTCTGGGATCATTCAGGATGGAACTGCCTGGCCACTTCTCTGGGAGGAGTGGATGTACTTTATTTCCTTAAGCCCAAGGACTTATTCTTTAGGTTATAGATGCATGAGCTATTTTTCTGGGTTAGGGGCTAAGACACACAACTCAGTAAGCTGGGGGAGTGGTAGGGAGGGGAAGGAATTGGGGGTGGTTCACCTGAGGAGGGTCTGCCTGCCTGCTCTCTGGCCAGGGACTTGGGGGTGTGTCAGTTCAGCAGGACTAGGGTTAGCCACCTGGACTGCAGAACTAGAATCACAGACACTGTGAGCCCAGGCATCAAACCATTAGGATTAGGGTGTTGTAGCCTCCTGTGAGTATGCTGGGACAAAGCAGAGCCTTAAGGCTAGGGAAGTGCCATGGCTATTCACCTCAGAGCAGGGCATGCTGCTGGCAGTGGCTCTGGTTTCAAGAGTGTGCTGTCCTGCATGGGCTTGGGTCACAAGGTCGGGAGGTGGGGAGTGCACAATTTGTGCTAGTGTTCTAGAGCGATGCAGTGTGTATATTCTAGGCCACTCCCCACACTTGGCTCTAGGCTTGTCCTGCCAAAGGATCTGCCATTTTCTGGTAAGGATGGGGTTGGTGTGGGTCCTCTGCCTACCTTTTTGCCTCAAGGGAAAATTTCTCTTAGCTGATCCTGGTGTTGGAGACATGGCTGCTGAAGCCATATGCCTGTCTTTCCTCTGTATGCTGTCACCTGGGCTTTCATGCTCCACAGGGATCTCACCAGTCCCCTGTTGCACTCTTCCACTCTTCCACAGAGGCTCCTGTTAACATTTAACTGTGTTCTGGTCATCTTCTGTGGGGGGAACATGCCCCAGGCACCTCTAGTCCACCATCCTGCCCAGCCTCAAAGCCTGTTTTTAGACATTTAAATAAAGTTAATTCTTTCAATCTGTGAACATGAAATATCTTTATTGTGTCTTTTTTTTTTTATCAATGGTATATAATTATCAGTGAACAGATTGTTCAACTCTAGTTAAATTTACTTTTAATTTTATCTTACACTGTTGAAAATAGGATTTAAAATTTTTTTTTCCCAATAGTTTGTTATGGTATACAGACAATACTGGTTTTTGTATTATGATTTTGTGTCCTGCAACTTCACTGAGTTTATTTTTGAGTTCCAAGAATTTTCTTGTTGGAGCCATTAAGATTTTCTGTATATAAGAACATGACATCAGCAGACAGACAATTTCACTTAGTTTTTTCCTATTTAGTTACCTTTTATTTCTTTTTTCTTGCCCAATATCTCTGCCTAGGAATTTTATTACTTATGTTGTTTCTAATCTTAGAGGAAATGCTTTCAACTTTTCATTGTTTAGGATGATGTTAGCTGTGGGCTTATCATATATAACACATTTATTGTGTTAAGCTACATATCTTCTATGCCTAATTTGTGGAGAGTTTTTATCAAAAAGATGTTATGTTTTGCCAAATACTTTCTTCCTGCATTTATTGAGATGATGATATCGTTTTTGTCTTTTTTTTCTGTTAATATGGTGAATCACATTTATTGATTTGGGTATGGTAAACTATATTTGCATCCTAGAGATAAATCCTACTTGATAATTGTAAATGATTCTTTTAATGTACTGTTGAATATGGCTTGCTAGTATTTTGTTGAGGATTTTTACATTTATGTTCATCTGGGATATTGATTTCTAGTTTCCTTTTTTTTGCAGTGTCCTTGGTTTTGGTATTAGGGTACTGGTGGCTTTGTAAAATGAGTATGGAAGTATCCCCTCCTCATCAGTTTTTTGGAAGAATTTGAGAAAGATTGGTATTTTTTAGATGTTCTGTAGAATTTAGTCACGAAGTCATGTGGTCCTGGGCTTTACTTTCATGGAAAACTTATCACTGATTCACTCTCCTTACTCATTATTGCTTTGTTCAGATTCCTGATTTTTTCATGATTCAGCCTTGGTGAGTTATATGTTTCTAGGAATATATTCATATTTTCCAGGGTATCCATTTTGTTGGAATATAATTGTTTGTAATAGTGTCTTATGATTTTTTGCACTGATGTTGTGATAATGTGAACATATATATTTGGTCTTCATCCCCACCTCCTAACATACAACTCCTAAAATCCTTAGAATCTCCAAAGTGATGAGACTTTTTGTATGCTAATGATGTCTGACAGCTTCAGGAGGGGGGTGGTCACAGAAAAGACCAAGACAGGACTTTCAGTCCCTCCCCTCCCAATCTCCAGGGAGGAGAGAGGGACCAAAGGTTAAAGTTGATCACCAGTGGCCAGTGATTTAATTAATCCTGCTTATGTAATAAAACTTCCATAACAACTCAAGAGGGCTTTATTCAGAGAGCTTTCAGATGGCTGGACACATGGAGGCTTCTGGAGGGTGGTGTGCCCAGGAATAACATATATGGAAACTCTGCGCCTGTTTCCCCATACCTCAATGTCTGCATCTCTTCATCAGTATCCTTTGTAATAGTCTTTATAATAAATGGTAAAGGTTAAGCACATGTTTCCCTGAGTTCTGTGAGGTGCACAAACTAAGCAAACACAAGAAGGTGGGTATGGGAACCCTGATTTATAGCTAGTTAGTCAGAAGTTCCAGCAGCCTGGACCTGTGACTGGCATCTGAATGGTGGAGGTTATCTTGGGGACTAAGCCCTCTCTGTATGGGATCTGACACTATTTCCAGGTACATAGTGTTGAAATTGAATTAGAGGACATCCAGCTGGTGTTTGCTGAAGAACTGCTTGCATGCTTTCTGGTGGGGAGTTCTGCACACTGAGATACAGAAGTTGGTCTTCTGTGTTGCTTGTGCTCTTAGAGCACAGGAGAGACAGTATGTGTTTTCCCACTTTCACAGTTTTTCTCATGCCAATACAGATGTGTTATCAGTTGTAATGTCACCCGTTGCATTTCTGTCTTTATTCATTTGAGTCTTCTTCCTTTATTTCTTAGTCAAGCTAAGAGCTTGTCAGTTTCACTTAGTTTTCAAAAATCCATCTCTTAGTGTTGTTGACTTTTTCAATGATTTTCCTAGTCTGTTCATTTATTTCTGCTCTGACATTTGTTATTTTCTCCATTCTGCTAAATTGGGTCTAGTTTATTCTTTTTCTAGTTTCTTGAGTTGTGATGTTGCGTTTTTGTTTGAAATCTTTTTTTGATGTAGGTGTTTAATACCATAAATTTCTCTATTAGAACTTCTTTGGCCGCATCTCATAATTTTGTATGTTTGCTTGCTTTTTTATGTCTCAAATTTAAAAAAATTTTTTTTCTATTAATTTCTTCTTTGACCCAGTAGTTCAGAATTATAGTTTAATTTTGACATATTTGTAAAATTTTCATAATTCCTACTGTTATTGATCTCTGTTTTCATAGCATTGTGGTCTGAAAATATACTTGATTTGCTTTTAGTTTTTTTAACTTGTTAAGACTAGTTTTATGGCCTAACATATGATCCGTGCCAGAGAATATTCCATATGTACTTGAGAAGAATATATATTTTGTTGCTGTTGTTTGGAATGTTCTGTATATGTCTGTTAGGTCCATTGGTCTAAAGTGCAGTTGAAATGCAATATGTGTTTTTGTTTCTTTTCTTTCTTTCTTTTTTTTTTTTAACTAAAGTCTGATGTAAATATAGATACCTCTGTTCTCTTTTGGTTTCCATTTGCATGGAGTATTCTATTTCATCTCTTCATTTCAATCTGTGAGTGTCTTTAAATTGAAGGGTCTCTTGTAAGCAGTATTTACTTGGGTCTTTTTCTCTTTTTTTCTTAATCCAACCACTCTGTTTTTAAATTGAACAATTTAATGCATTTTGCATTTGCATTCATAGGAATTTTTGATAGGTAAGTGCTTACTACTGCCATTTTGTTAATTGCTTTTTGTTAATTGTTGGTTTGTATATCATTTGTTGCTTTCTTTATCTCTTGCTTTCTGCTTTTGTGGTTGATGATTTTCTGTAGTGATATGGGTTGAAATGTGTCCCCCAAACTTTCATGTGTTAGAAACTTAATGCCCACTTTGACAGCATTAAGAGCGTGGGGAATCCTATTAGGGTAAGTGAAAGGTATGGCCTTGATGAGGTCATTAGTTTGTGAGGACCATGCCCTAGTGGATTAATGGATTAATCCATTGATGGTTTAATGGTGGTCATGGGCATGGTTCTAAAATGAGAGCAGGTGAGTAGGTTACTCCCTCTCCTGCCGTTTTTGCCTGTGATATCCACATCACTGTAGAGCCACCATCGAGAACAAGGCCCTCACCAGATGTATTTCTTGGACTTTGGACTTCCCAGCCTCTGAAACTGTAAGCAGTGCATATTGTTTCTTTGCAAATTACTCAGTTTCAGTACTTCTGTTATAATCCACAGAAATGAACTAATACAGAAATTGGTACCAGAGAAGTGGGGTGTTGCTTATAAGAAATACTTAAAACTTTGGAAGTGGCTTTGGAACTGGGCATTGGGTAGAGGATGAAAGAATTTGGAGAAGCAGGCTAGAAAAAGACTAAATCTGGTGAGAGTTTAAAAGACAAGAAAACCTGGGAAAATTTGGAATGTCTTAGAGACTGATTAAATGGTGGTGACCAGAATGCTGATGAAATATGGACAGCAAAGACCATTCTAAGGAAGTCTCAAATAGAAATAAGGAGTTTACTGGAAACTAGGGCAAAGATCATCCTTGCTACAAACTGGCAAGGAATCTGGCTGCATGCTCTTCATGCCCAAAAGTTTTATGGAATGTGGAACTTACAGGTGCTGACCCAAGGTATTTAGCAGAAGTTTCTAAGCAGCAAAGCATTCGGGAATGCTGCGTGGCTATTTGTAACAGCCTATGCTGAGTTATGGCAGAAGAAGCATGACATAGCACCAGAATTTATAATTCACAAGAAAGCACGGGGCAAGATATCAAGAAACCTTCAGTCTGGCCATGTAAAGAATGAGATGGTGTCTTTGGGAGAGGAAACCAGTGGTATAGCCCAGCAATCATTTGCTAAGGAGATTAGTACAAAAGAAAGGGATTGCAAGAGAATGTGAAAATGATTCCAAAGGCATTTCAGAGATCTTGGAGGCTGCCCTTCTCATCACAGTCCCAGAGGCCTAGTGAGAGAGAAAGGAAGAAGCTCTAGGGAACAGGCTCAAGGCACCCTCCATTGGCTAACTGCCCAGGGCCACCTTGGGATGCTGGTCCCCACACCCTAGTTGCTCTGGTTGTTCCAGCTGTGACTAAATTGGCCCCAGCTGTGGCTGGACCTACAGCTTTGGAAGCTACAAGCTGGAAACCTTGGTGGCATCCACATGGTATTAAGTCTACAGGCTCCCAGAATGCCAGAGATTTGCCACCCAGATTTTAAAGGATGTATGGGAAAGCCTGAGGACCTAGAAGAGATCTGTCACAGAGGCAGAGTCACCACATAGGGCCTTCACTAAAGCAATGCCAAGCATAAATGTGGGGTCAGAGTTGCAGCAGAGAATCCCCACCAGTTTTATGTCTAGTGGAGCCCATCAGTGGAGGACTTATGGTTCATCCACATGAGAGAGTGCTGTGTGGCCATCAAACAGAAGGTAGATTCATATGTTAATGTGGAAAGAGATTCCGGGTATACTAAAGGGAAAGTGCAAAATGGTATGTTATAGAATCCCATATGGGCACAAAAAGAGGTAAAAGATACACATGTTAGTCAACAGATATAGGCGTAACATATCTAGATAATCTGGTCCGAATCAAAAAACAAACAAAAAACCTGAAACTGTCAACATTGTTTACCTGCTGAGGGTAATGCTGGTTAGGAACAGGAAGGAGGGTGTTTACTATTGACCACATAAACTTGTGTGTGTTGTTTTAATTAAAAAGTATATATTAGAAACAATTTTATAGCTTGTTAAAACTCCTCAGTGTCGATGAGAAAACCAAATCTCTGCTCCTTCCATTTCAAGAGAAATGAGCAGAGAGGAAGATATCAGAAACCACGATTGACTATAAGTTGGGTGCAGGACTGTTTCCCACATAGTGTGCAGTGAGTCATCCCCCTCTTACACCAGCTCCTCCATTCCCCTCCCCTGAGGAAACCATTGTGACCATCTGTTTCTGTATCTTAAAATAATTTAATTCATATACAAGTGTATATCTGCTTCTCCCACCATCCAGCCCTGGTCTTTTTCTAGAGGAATTGTGGCATATTAGAGATGGCATCTCATGCCTTGATTTTTTCATGTAACAATATATTTTAAAAGGCTGTATGTTGGTCCGTGGTTTGGATTAACTATAGTTTAACTGCACTCCCCTGTTGATGCACATTTAGGTTATTTTACATGTTTTGCTGTTAGAAGCAATTCAGTGAAGACCATTGTTGTACATTCATCTTTGTGCATACATGGGAGAATCCGTCAGATGAATTCTGAGAGGTCTACCTGCTCTACCAAAGGGCAAGTGTATTAGTAGTTTTTGTCCAGAAAAAATTGTTTTTATATTTGTTAAAAATAAAGCTTATTCAAGTATTTTGTGATAGGAGCCAACTCTTGCAATAGGGGAGACTGAGCTCAATTCCTGATACAACAAGGGTAATTGGAGATTTATAGCCAGTGGCACCATGAGGGGGTCAGTGGCTGGAAAATTACAAAGAGAGGATATCAAGAGTGGGCATATTCTTGTTAAACTGACTTAGGAGGACTTTTGCTAAAAGCAGGGCAAGGTTGAGGCTGAGTTGAGAAGAGGGCTCAGTGGAGCCTGACTAAAGTTTGCTCAAAAAGGTACTCTTTGTCACTCTTTTGATTGACATTACTGACTGTCCCCCAAAGATGTTGTGCTCCTACTGTGAGCCTATTAGTATGTACAAGATGCCCCATTTTCTGCTGTTACCAACCAGTTGTTTTCAAACATGTCCATCCTTGTCAGTCACATATGCAAGACTAGTGTCTCTGTACATACTTTATGGTAGTAATATCAAAAGCCTTAAATGAGTGCATCATCCTTCCTAGGAATATGTCCTGAGGAAGTAATGAGTGGTGATGCTCATCACTGTGTTGTTTATAAAGGTAAATAAATTAAGGCAGCCTAAAAGTGCCTGACAGAATCTGTTGAATTACAGCACAAGGATAAAAATTTTTACAGCCATTAAAAATCATGAAAAAATATGAGTCAGGTTTCAAGTTTACTTTTTAGTAACATTTATGTTTTCTCACCTGAAATCTCAAAGATTAGATAATTTTCATAAATTTTGCATTAAAATTTTAAATTACTCAAGTAATTAACCATAGGTATTAGGACATGAAGCAAAACGTGAAACACCAGCGGTCCCTTATCCCAGTCATTCCCCTTTTTAGAAATAAACGCAGCCAGTTTGGTGAGGACTAGCAGACCATTTGCTAAAAAGCATTTCATGCTGTGCTTTTACTTTATTTTTACTAACGTAAATGAATGAATTTTCTTTACTTAAGACATGAATAAATTCTGTCTTAAAATGTGCAAACAACACAATATTATGTGGATTAAGTGTTTCTGTCATGTTTTGGCTCTAAATCTTGCTTTCTCCAGAGAAAACCACCATAAATGTGCTGGTATGTCTCCTTGATTTTTTTTTCTCTTTTGCTTTTAAAATTTAATCTAATAATGACAAGGGAAGGTATATGTGATCGTTCTTTCTTTTAATTTGCATTATGGAAAGTTTTATACGCTAGTAAGGTGGAAAGGACACTGTAATAAACTCAACTTACACATCACTTAGATCTGAAAACTACTACCATTTTGCCATATTTGCTTTAAAGTGTTTGTTTTTTCTGCTGATGCCTTTCAAAGAAGTCGAAGGTTTCCTGATACTTTAACCAGAATACTTCAACATGCCCCTTTAAAAATGAAGGACATTATCTTATGTAACCCAACCCCCAAATCACACCCACTGAGATGAACTGACTCCACAAAAGCATTTAATACTCAGACCATATTCAAATTTTTGAAAACAACCTTTACGGTTTGTTTGGGCAGCTATTTTTTGGAGTGTTGTTATTAATAGACAAGGCACGGGCCTCTGTTTTTATTCTCCATTGAATGTGTGGTGCTTGTCATAGGCAAGACACAGAGTGGGAAGGCAGGAAATATCTGTGAATGAGCCAACTAATACCTTGTTAACAAAAAGTACAGGGAACAAAACAATCTATTCTGCTTTTTACTTTTTATTTTTTTTAATTTTTAGTTGACACAACAATGATTATATTTGTGAGGGACAGTTTGATGTTTTAACACATGTATATGGTGTATGATATTCAAATGAGGGTAACTGGCATATTTTAAAGTAATTTCAAATTCACGTAAGATTTCAGAAATAGAACACACAGCTTCCACATGATCTTCACTGTATTTTCCACTTGCTAACATTTCTGAGTCTTGAGAATGATTTGCAGACACAATGTCCCATTGTTACTCCAGTGTGAAGTTCCAAAGTACAAAGACACTCTCCTATGTAATAACCATATGCAATAATTGAACAGTGATAGATGTTAACATCAGATCCTCAAAGGTATCAAAATGTTCCTGAACCTTTTCATGCCCCTCAAAATTTAAATTCCTTCCTCAGAGTCGTCAGTTAGAAAAGCAGCCTCCAGAATTGTTTCTGTGCATCCTACACAGGCTATACGTGACATTTCTTCAATCTATCTGTCACAAATGTATGTTTTGAAGATCATGCTGTATCAGCATAAATATATCTAATAACTTAAAAGTCAACTTTAGGTCATTTAACTGAATTTTAATTGTTTCTTCCTCATTTTAGAAATCCACTGCATAGGTATTTTTCAGTGTGCATGGTTATAGCTGAATGTCACCATTCCCTCCTCATGTTTTGATACCACCGTCAAGGCTCCAGTGACTGTACTCAGTCCATGCATGTGTGTGTTTTGTAAGATCTCCTAGGAAGGTGACTGAGAACAGGAAGAAGCACTTTAAATACTAAACCTCCTGCCAGATGGGCAACAGCAAGGTCTTTACCCACTGGTCTTCCACCTCAGTAGACAGCAACCCTGCCCTCTTTTTGAAACAATCTAATGAGCTGAAAATAGAATCTCATGTTTTTAAAATTCTATCCATTGCTGGTGACATTAATCTTTCGTCTATATGTGGGTACTCAAAAAGTTCATGGAAAAGATAGAATTAAAAAGTAATAAAAATCTTTCCGTGAGCTGTTTGAACTACATTTATATAGCGGTTAATTTGAGGCACTTGAAATAAAGCCTTCATTGGCACAGTGATGGCCATCGCAGGTGTTTTTTTGTTTGTTTGTTTTTGTTTTTTTCCTTTTTGTCTTTTTTACTGACCGGTAACGGAATCGCAACCCTCGGTGTCACGCCCGTACCGGGGACCGGCAACAGGATCGCAACCCTCGGTGTTGCGCCCACACCGCGCTCAGCCAGTGAGCGGGAACCAGTCTCCACATGGGATCCGAACCCTCGGCGGGAGCACCGCCACACTCCCAAGTGGCGCACTCTCCAGTGCGCCACCGGGCCGGCCTTCGCAGGTGTTTAATAAAAGGAATATATGTGTATTTGTCCCAGTTACTTTCTCTTTGTCCTTCACTGAGGACTGTCACTGGGTAGCAGATCCTGCTCCAAGCAAGCTTTCTGTGCTAAACATTTCAATATTCAAACTTTCATTTTGTAAAACCATTATGAAGCACTTGCTGTATACCACATCTACATTAATGTAGGTGGGTCTGCAGGAAGCAGCTAACACGTGATGATGTCACATTTTAATGAGGGGGGATAGTGTTATCAACCAGAAAGGAGTTTGCCTACCTGTCTGCAGTCCATCCAATAAATCTGTACACCAAGATTTGTAGTAGGCAAGATTAGCATTTATTGGAGATAAGTAATGCTTCGACCAAGGAGATCTAGCCAGCTAATGCTTTACCTGAACTCCCTGAAGGCTTACAGGTGTAAGCATTTATAGGATAAATTTTGAGAGTAGCGGCCTGAGGGTCATGCTGGATTTTGATTGGCTTGCAGTGCAATCAGCATAGTTTGGTTAATGTCTTCCTTGGCTTCTCAGGGCCTGGACAGTACATACCTCATCACAAGGTTGCAGCTCCAGATTGGAAAACAGCTTGACACATGTAAGTAATGTCATCTTGCCCCATGATGAAGATTTAGAATGTCAAATAATCATGGGAAAAGATGGAAATTCGAGAAATGCATGCTAAGCGGGCCTTTATTTTATTTTCTGTTAGACAAGTGTACTCCTATTTTGAGGTATTCAGTCAGCAAGTTTGCCTTGCAGACTTGCTGCAAGTCTGAGGCCTGCTTCAACCATAGGAGAAAAAAATCAGAGGATTAATTATGGGAGTCTTGTTGTTGCAATTAACCGCTTCTCATGTTCTTTCCTCAACCTGAGGTGGTGGAGATGGACAAAGACCACTCTGACTACTTCTGGCTGGATAATGTCAAAAGAAAGGACATCAAGATTTTTTTTTTTTTTTTTGAAAGATGACCGGTAAGGAGATCTTGGCTTGGTGTTGTCAGCACCACGCTCAGCCAGTGAGCAAACCGGCCATCCCTATATAGGATCCGAACCCGCGGCCTTGGTGTTATCAGCACCGCACTCTACCGAGTGAGCCACGGGCTGGCCCCGGACATCAAGATTTAAGCCAAAAATTAGAAACATGTATGTTAAAATAATCCTGTGTTCCAGGCTGGATTCCCTTATTTTGCAAATTTAGAATATTAGAAGTCTTTCTGGAATCTCAGATACTACATGCACACACAAATGATATATATGACTGTTTTATATAAACAAGTACTATGTAACAAAGAATATGTGGCCCACATTCTGTTATCACTTATCTCTTTGATTTTTGTTCCTTGAATAACAATTTGAGATTAGCCAGGGGCTCATAAGAATATATGCATGGCCTGACAGAATCAGCTTTGGGGACAAGAGTGTTCTTCTGTTCTGCATTTTTATCTTTTTATGTGCTGGGTCTTGTGTGTAAAATACAGAATTATACCCATTGGTTACAGATTACAGCACATAAGCAAAGATGTCTATTGGAGGAATAATACTTTGACTAACTCAGACATAACTTGGTGGCTTATTCAGAGTTAGCAAGCTATACATTAATTGATACATAAACAGTTTTCAGAATTTATGTGAATTATTTGTTTAAGAACAGGGTATCTCAGCAAAGTCCGAAGGCTCCCCTTCAAGGCTGTTAATATTTTTACAGAACTTCTTGTGTAGCCGAGTCAGCTACAAAACACCATTTCCCCCTTTTTGATCAAAATATTCCTCATGGAAGCATTGATGACCAATTTCCTGATTGAAAGGACCTTCAGTACTGGGAAGGTCATTCCTACATTGTCGTGTTCCACATTGGTGGGAAAGATGAAACAGCACTCAAGATGAGTTAGGGCAATAGGAAGTGAGGTTAGGAACCTAGAAGAGACATAATATTTTATAACCAATTGAATAATTTAAATGACCATTATCCTGTCAAGAGAAAAAAATAAACATTAGATGGGCCGACCTCATGGCGCACTTGGGAGAGTGCGGCGTTGGGAGCACAGCGATGCTCCCGCCGCAGGTTCGGATCCTATATAGGAATGGCTGGTGTGCTCACTGGCTGAGCGCGGTGCGGGCGACACCACACCAAGTGTTGTGATCCCCTTACCGGTCACGGAAAATAAATAAATAAATAAACAAACAGAGGGTTAAGAGTCACATTGTGACATTTGGCAGTTTGGTGAATTATTTTAAATTATTTTGTAAATTTTTATTTATTGAAACATTCTTGATTATACATATTTGTGGGGTACAGAGTTAAGGATCAATAATTATGCACAATGATGATCAAGTCAGTAATTAGCATATTCATTATTACAAAACAATCATTTCTTTGTGTGGGGGACATTCTATCTCCTCTCTTCTAGTCATTTGATAACATGCAGTAAATTATTGTTAATTATATATGCCTACTTCAACAGTACACCAATAGAATTTATTTTTCCTAACTAGCTGTTTTGTATTTATTAATCTGTTTCTTGGTATTCTACCTACCCCGTCCCTTTCCTGGCTTTAGAAACCACAGTTTTGTTCTCTCCTGAAAGTTCAACACATTATAATTATTGTTTCTCTCTCCTTCCTTCCTTCTCTTTTTTCTTTTCTTTCTTATCTCCCACTTATGAGTGAGGACATGTGATATTTATCTCTGTGTCTGGCTTATATCACTTAAAATAATTTTCTCCAGGTTCATCCACGCTGCTGCAAATGACAGAATTTAGTTCCTTTCTATGACTGAGTAGTAGTAGTCCATTGTGTATATATAACACATTTTCCTTATCCACACATTTTCCTTATCTGTCAGTGGACATTTAGGTTGGTTCCAACTCTTGTCTGTTATACATAGAACTGCAATAAACATGAGAATGCGGGTATTTGTTTGACCTGATGATTTCTATTTCGTTGTGTATATACCAAGTGGTATTACTGGATCATATGGTAGTTCTGTTTGTAGTTGTTTCAGAAACCTCCATATTGTTTTCCATAATGGCTGTACTAATTTACAGTCCCACTAACAGTGTAGAAGTGTTTCCCTTTTTCCACATCCTCACCAGCACTTGTCATTCTGTCTTTTTGATAATAGCTAATCTGGCTGTGTGAGATGATATCTCAGTGTGGTTTTGATTTGCATTTCCCTGACAATTAGTGAGGTTGAGCATTTTGTTGGCCATGTCTGTATCTTCTTTCGAGAAATGTCTATTAAGCTCCTTTGTCATTTTTAAATCTTTTTATTTGTGTTCTTACTAAGTTGTTTGAGTTCCTTGTATGTTCAAGATATTAATCCCTTGTGGGATGCATAGTTTGCAAATATTTTCTCCCATTTAGTAGGTTGTCTTTTCTCTCTGTTGATTGTTTCCTTTGCTGTGCAGAAAGTTTTTAGTTTGATATCTCATTTGTTTGTTTTTGCTTTTGTTGCCTGTGCTTTTGAGGTTTTATTCATAAAGCTTTTGCCCAATCCTACATCCTGAAGTGTTTCCCCTATGTTTTCCTTTAGTAGTTTTATAGTTTCAGGTCTTTATTAAGTCTCTAATCCATTTTGAGTTGATTTTGGTATATGTGATATGTGTGTCTAGCTTCATTCTTCTACACATGAATGTCCAGTTTCCCCAGTCTCTTACTAAAGAGACTGTCTTTTCCCCAGTGTATGTTTCTGGTGCCTTTGTTGAAGTCAGTTGGCTGTAAGTACCTGGGTTGATTTCTGGGTTCTCCATTCTGTTCCGTTAATCCATGTGTCTTTTTATACCAGTACCATGCTCTTTTGGTTACTGTAACTTTGTAGTATAATTTGAAGTCAGGTAGTGTAATGCCTCCAGCTTCATTCTCCCCCCCACCCAAGATAACTTTGGCTATTTGGGGTCTTTTGTTGTTCCATATGAATGTTAGGATTGCTTTTTCTATTTCTGTGAAGAATGTCATTGGTATTTTGATGGGGATTGCATTGAGTCTGTAGATTGCTTTGGGTAATATGGACATTTTTACAACATTAATTCTTCCAATCCACAAATATGGAGTGTCTTTCCATCTTTTGGTGTCCTCTTTAATTTCTTTTATCAGTGTTTTGTAGTTCTTATTCTACAAATCTTTCACTTACTTGGTAATTTAACCAAGGAATTAAGTTAAATTCCTAGGTATTTTATTTTTGTAGCTATTTTAAATGGGCTGGCTTTCTTGATTTCTTTTTCTCTAGTTCATTGTTGGTATATAAGAATGTTACAGATTTCTGTATATTAATTTCTTATCCTGAAACTTTACTTAACTCGTTTATCAGCTCTAGGAGTTTTTTGGTGGAGTCTTTAGGTTTTTCTCTGCATGGATCATGTCATCTGCAAACAGGGACAATTTGAGTTCATCCTTCCCAATTTGGATGCCCTTTATTTCATTTTTTTGACTGATTGCTCTGTCTAGTACTTCCAATACTGTGTTAAATAGAAGTGGTGAGAGAGGGTATCCTTGTATTTTCCTGTTCTTAAAGGAAGTTTTCAGCTTTTTCCCATTCAGGATGATGTTGGTGGTAGGTTTGTCATAAATGACTTTTATCATGTTGAAATACTTTTCTTCTATACCTAATTTACTGAGAGTCTTTATCATGAAGGGATGTTGAATTTTGTCAAATGCAAATTTTGTCAAATGTCATTATTGAGATGATTATATGTTTTTGTCCTTGATTTTGTTGATGTGATGTATCACATTTATTGATTTGCATATGTTGAACCATGCTTGCATCCCTGGGATGAATCCCACTTGATTATGTTGTATAATCTTTTTTTTTTCACATAATTTATTATAATATTAACCTAAAATACACACAGTTTCTTGGTTCTATTATATTTAAGCTATGTACAGATGAACGTGTACAGAAATCCCACTGAAATATGGAGGCTGTGCTTTGTGGGTCTTTTATTTCCCTGCCTCTACTTTTGTATCTTTAGAATGTTGAGTGACACCACTCAGAGCTTTTCTTTGCTCACTCAGTGGTATGTTCCCTTGTATTCTCGCCTTTACACTTTTAATATGAACAAAATTCTATATATAAACTGCTGGTTCAGAGATAGGAGACTTTACAAAAACCCTGACTTCTATCTATCATTGAAGACAGAGTATAGTCAGAGTTCTCAAACTTGTTTACATGTGCCAAAAAAGTATCTGGTAATACAAAGTATTAGTCAAATAATATGTCAATTATTTGATACAATTTATTTTCTATTATTATAGTACAAGGTAAAAGATATTCTGTATAGAATTCTTGACACATGCCATGCTATGAACAAAATATGACATATATCATGTTCACAATTATATTAATTTCACATATGCTCTGTAGTCATACTCAGGAATATAAGCCCTATATACCACTAAAGCAATGTTCCTTGTTATCAAGAGTATTGAAAATAAATATGTATTTTTTAAAGTTTCAGGTGCCTATCATTTAGAATTGAATATATAATCTTTTCTTCATTAAAAAAAAGCAGTATCAGTTGGAAACCAAATTTCCTTTGAACATTTCTATGGAAGTAATTTTCCATATTCATGTAAATCATTTTTCTTCTCACTATGAATAACCTGACTGATAATGAGACTACACTATCTGCTGAGCTTTTTACTGTTTGCCACATTCACTACACACACAGACTTATTGTCCCATTTGGCATTTTGATGTTTAAGAAAGAACTTCCTTCTGAAGACTGTCCTACATTCGTAGGATTTCTATAAATAAGTTTCATGATATAGAAAGAAGTGTGATTATTTTCTCAAAAGTTTCTCACATTCTTAGGGTTTCTGTTCTACATGAGTTCCCTGATGTATCATGAGGTGTGATTTCTGGAAGAAGGCTTTCACGCATTTATTGCATCCATAGGGTTTCTCCCCTGTATGCATTCTCCAATATACAGTGAGCTGTGACTTCCAGATAAATGCCTCTGCACATTCATTACATCCACAGGGTTTCTCTCCTGAATGAGTTCTCTCATGTCTGATGAGGAATGACTTCCCACTGAAGTCTTTCCCACATTCACTGCATCCATAGGGTTCACTGCATCCCTGAATGAATTTTCTGTTGCTTGTTGAGACTTGACTTCTCTCTGTAGCCTTCTCCACATTCACTGCATTTATTGGGTTTTTCATCGATATGGGTTCTTTAATGAGTAACAAGCTGAGATTTCCCACTAAAGGCTTTCTCACATTCACTACATCCATAGGGTTTCTCTCCTATATGACTTCACTGATGAATACTGAACTGTGACATCTGAGAAAAGATTTTGTTACAGTTGCTGCATTCATAGGGTCTCTCTCTTGTGTGAATTCTCCTATGTGTGATCAGATGTGACTTTCGAGAGAAGGCTTTCCCACAGTCACTATATGCATACAGTTTTCCTCTTCTGTGGATTATCCGATGTGTAACAATGTGTGATTTCTGGGAGAAGACTTTGCCCCAGTCACTGCATTTAAAAAGCTTCTCTCTTGTGTGTGTTCTCTGGTGCACAATGAGCCATAACTTCATGCTGGTGACTTTTCCACATTTTGTTACATTTGTAGTATTTTAATCCAGCACAAGTTTTTTCATGCTTAGTATAATGATTTCTCATATCCATTAAGTTTACCAGGTTTCTTTCTTCTGTCATTTCCACTCTGAGGAAATAAATCTAATGGATATTTCAACTGCTTTCCACTTGAGACACACTTGTTGGGTCTTTGCTTTAAAGGGTGGCAAGGTTCACCCTGACTGAAATACTTTTCTGCTTGCATCACCTTCATGGACTTCTGTTGCTCTTTGAAGCCTGTCTTGGGTTCCCTGGTGCCCAGTTATGTAACCATGAGCTTTCCAGTGTTTCAGTGACACAAGGCTGCTCAAGTTCTCCAACATCACATTTCTGTACACATTCTTTTGAGCAGAGTCCAGTAGCTGCTATTCCTTCCACATGAATTCCATAGTTACATCCTCAAATGACAATGATCCTGTCTGGTCATTTCCAGAAAACATTTGCTGTCCCCTCCTTTATAGACTTCTTGCACATATGTACCAGGGGATAAATGCAAGCTTCGTTTAAAGCTTATTTGAGCCCTTCCCATTTTCCCTTCCTGTTTCACTTCCCATCACATGGCAGTGAGTGGATGAGGGAAGCCCAGCAGAGGCGCATCACTGGTCTGCTCGAGAGAGGGCATCTGTATGGAGGTATCAGCATGAATCCACCAACACTGGAGGATCCAGCAGGAGGCCCACTGCACTGTGGTGACAAAGGTGGGAGGCCCAGCAGAGGAGCTTCACAGGTGTGCCTGAGGACTCAGGGTGTTGGAAGCAGGAGGGGAGAGTTGCATGGGAGTTCATCAGCATGTGTCCTCCAACACCTCGGACCTGGTTCAGGCGTGCAGAGCAGCCGTCGCGGGACCCCAGCAGGCACGGGGGTCGCCCCCGTCCCACAGACACTTCCCCCTTGGGCCTATGTTGTATAATCTTTTTGATGTGCTGTTGAATGCCGTTTGCTAATATTTTGTTGGGAATTTTGGGGTATATATTCATCAAGGATATTGGTCTGTAGTTTTCTTTTTTTGTTGTGTTTGTCTGATTTTGCTATCTGGATGATGCCGACCTGATAGAATGAGTTTGGGAGAATGAGCTCTTGTATTAGTCCATTTTGTGTTGCTATAACAGAAATACTTGAGACTGGATTATTTATTTATTTATTTATTTATTATTTATTTATTTATTCATTCATTCATTCAATTTATTCAATTTATTTATTTAAAGATGGCCAGTAAGGGGATCTTAACCCTTGACTTGGTGGTGTCAGCACCACACTCTGCCAAGTGAACTAACTGGCCATCCCTATATACGGATCGAAACCTGTGGCCTTGGTGTTATCAGCACCACACTCTCCCAAGTGAGCCACCGTCTGGCCCCAAATCTATGTCTTTTGAGTGGGGAATTTAATCTGATTATACTTAAGTTTATTATTGAAAGGTATTGTCTTACTCTTGGTATTTTGTTGGGTTTTTTAATGGTTGTTTTATATGTCTTTTGTTTCTTTCCCTTTTATTGTTTGTCAGTTGTTTGTAGTGGCAAGATCTAGTTTCTTTCTCTTTCTTGTTTGCACATCTGATTTATCAGTGGGTTTTATTCTTTCTCTTTTATTCATGATGCTTATCGTTTTTTGAATTCCACATATAGGACTCCAGTTAGGATTTTTTGTAGAGCTGGTTGTGTGGTGATGAATTCTCACTGTTTTTGTTTGCCTGGGAAATACACTATTTCCCCTTCATTTCTGAAGAATAGCTCTGCTGGGTATAGTATTCTTGGCTGGCAGTTTCTTTCTTTTAGTACTTTGAATATACATTCCATTTGCTCCTGGCCTGTAAGGTTTCTGCTGATAAATGTGCTGTTAGTCTGATGGGGACTCTATTATAGGTGACTTAATGCTTTTCTCTTCCTGTTTTTACGATTCTCTCTTTGTGCTTGACTTTTGATAATTTGACTACAATATATCTGGGAGAGGACCTTTTCAGATTGAATTTGTTTGGTTATCTGAGCCTCTTGGATCTGGGAGTCCATATATTTACCAATACCTGGGAAATTTTCTGCTATTTTTTCACTGAAAAGTCTTTTCTTTTCTCTTCCCATTCTGGAATACCTATAATTCGGATGTTTATATGTTTGAAGCTCTCATAGATTTCCTTCATTTTTAAAAATTATTTTCTTCTTTTTCCACCTGGGTTATTTCGAAAAGACTGTCTTCAAGATCAGAAATTCTTTCTTCTGCTTGCTCTAGTCTGTTGCTTAAGCTCCTGGTTATAGTTTTTATGTCACTGAAAGAATAGTTCAGTTCTAGAAGTTCTGCTACATTCTTTTTTAAGGTATCTATCTCTTTGTAAACTTACTCCTTCAGATCCTGGATTGCTTTTCTCATTTCATTGTGTCATCTGTCTCAGTCTTTCTATACATCTCATTTAGTTTTCTTAAGATTGTTGCTTGGAATTTCTTTCAGTCATTTGAGAGGTTTCCTGCTGTTTGGGGTCTGGTACTAGAGAATTATATTCCTTTGGTGGTGTCATATTTTCTTTCTTTTTAGTATTTTTGATATATCTATGTTGATGTCTCGGCATCTTGTGGAGCACTTGTTTCTATTAGTCTGGAGTGGCTTTTGAGGAGAGATAGTCCCTACTGTAGATGTGTTCTGTATTGACCATTGAGTTTTAATTTCGGTTCCAGTTAGACACAGTAGTGTAGTCTCCATGTGGTTACTTTGACTATTCAGTGTTGGAGTTGTCTATGTGTCCCTCTGTGGCCTGGGTACTGGACACTCAGTGATTTCTTGCTGAAGTGAATGACACTGTATTGAATTGTGGTCATGGGTGAGATCTTGAGCTCTTGGGAGAATTGCTGGGTGCCCTGTCTCCTTTGCTGATGTGGGTGACCCTGGGTGGACTAGCTGTCACCCTGGCTAGTTTCCCTTAACATGTGCATTGGAGTGTAGTGAAGCTCCTCAACTTGAATGGACAACCCTGGGAGAGGTTTTTCTTTCCTGTAAGCAGATACACCTCCTGGGCCCTTGCTTCTTCCATTTGGGGGGATGGGGTAGTTGTGGCTGCGAGTTTTCTTCCATACTCTATTTGGCTATCCTGAGTTTCTGCACTTACCAGTGGTTCCATTTGTATCCCTCCACAGGTCAATACAGCCAAGTGGGCTGCAGGAGTAGTTCCCACTACAGGGTGCATGGTGATGGGTGCACTGCAAATTCCCCTGTGTGTTGGGCCACTGGCTTGGTCACCTCTTTCTGGCAGCTCCACACATGTCCCTCCCCAAGTCAATGCAGTCATGTGGGCTGCATGAGTAGTTCCCACAACTGGGTTCATGATCACAGGGACAGTGCAAATTTCTCTGTGGGTTGAGCCACTGGCTCACAGGACTGCACTGTTACCTCTTTCTGGCAGCTCCATGTCTGTCTCTCCCTGGGCCAATGAAGTTGTGTAGACTCTGTGAGTAATTCCCACCATTGGGTGTATGATGAAGGGGCAGTGCAAATTCCTCTGGGGCAGTGTAAATTACTTGCTGGCTCGTGTCTTTGCTCACTCACCTCTTTCCTCTTCTGCCTGATAAAACAAGGAACATCTGAATCTGGGCAAGGTGAAGCTGATAGTGCCCAGGCTGGGCGTCAGCAGGGAGTAGGATAGACTACTGGGTGTGTAGATTGGCAGGAGTGATGGTAGTGCTCTGGGGCCAGGTGGCGGTGGTGCAGGTGGCAGCAGGCCAGGGTACAAGCAAGAAGAAATGGTAGGAGGTGCTCACTGCTGAGCAGGTTCTTTCTGCCTCCAGGGAAGATTCCTCCTGTGCTAATCCCAGTGTCAAAAACATCATGGCTGAAGCCATGTGTCTCTTTCTCCTCTGTGTGCCACCACCCTGGGCTTTTGTGCTCCACAGGGATTTCACCAGTCTCCTGCTGCAATCCTACACTCTTCCACTGGTGCTATCATCAATATTTAGCTGTCTGTTCATTGTTTTGGTCTTTTTCTGTGGGAGGAACATGCTCCAGACACCTCTAGTTCACCATCTGGCCCCAGGCCTCTGGGGACTTGCCTCTTAAAATTCATTGAGTTTCAGCTTTTAGGGCTACAGGAACAGGGCAGTTTTCAATTTTAGTAATTCTATGGAAGAAATTTGGATTGGAGGAACCTAGCATTTAAGACCTAATCCAGTCTACAGGTAGATTTTTTTAAAAATTAAATATGATGTACAGAGCTATAACCTAATAGATGTATTATAGCTTTTCTTTAGAGATATAGCTTTTTCCCTCTGTATTGATCACATAGCAATCCCAGATCTAATAAAAAGCAAACAAAAAACCCCACAGACTCTTGGAGCTAGGAAGCCAAACTAAGGCAAACTAGATTTTACCTTTAGTCTTAATGTTCTTGGGCCTGCCAGGCAGTGACAGTTTTATTTACTCACTGCAAGGCCAAGAACTCTTAAAGTCTGGCATTTTATGCAAATTTTCAAATATGATATTGTAGTCAAAGTGTTGGCAATATTACCAATGTTCCCAATTGTATCCTATTAATAATGAGAGAAAATTCTTATTGAATTTTGTAAATAACTGTATTGACATAAAAATCATAAGCATACTCACAGTTTTCAAACATTGGAGAAATCAAGTAGGGAGGAGAAAGTAAATGTTTCGATCTTTGCTTTAAAAAGTATATTTTACCAAATTGCTGTAAGTTATAGATAAAAGAGAAAGTTTCCTTAAATCTGTAAAACTAAACATTTAGGTAAAGAACCAACAGTGTTAAGTAAAAGTCATAAAGGCATTTTCTTTATCAGTTATTTAACCTCATGTAATTAATTTTTGTTTTGCTTGATCTTGATTAGCAGTTTTATAAGCCCATCATATTTCTTATTAGAGTCCCCCAAATTTTTATTTTGTCTATTGATCTTAAACTTATTCAAAATCTATGTTTAAGAGTACTCGTTACAGTCTTTTCCATCAATCTGACTGTGGACGATTTCAGAGAAAAATTAAAACTGCGATGATAGAGACTTAGAACAGTCATGGTTAAAATCTGGTGAAAGCTTATTATAATCAACAGTTGACCAAGAAATTTGACTATTTCTATTGCATACAGCACCTTAAGATAACCAGAATCATGACTGATAGTGTCACATGAGGACCATTAGATCTATACAAATATATCCTTAAGAAAGATTTAACAACCAAAATATGACTGATAACAAACTTTGTAACATTTACACCATCAACATATTTATAAATGGAGCTGAAAGAAAATCTAGTAATATTTAACATTTGACAGTCCTTCCCATATAATTTAGTTAATAAGCCTAATTATTTAATTTCTCTACAAGATGAAAGATATATTCTTTGAGGCTCTCTAGGAGCCCAACTGGGTTCAGTTTTCCCAGGTAATGAAAAACCTAATAGAGACAACATAGGAAATTACAGTGATAAAACACAAACTCTTTGTTACACCAGTTACCAAAAAGGTAAAGAAAAACAAGTGTGATTGTTTCTCCTTACAGGAAGCCTATTTTAGATAACCTGTAAATCAAACTTAATGAAAAGGTGTTTTCAGTTTAATCAGACAGAGGAAGAAATTGTCCCAGGCTATGAGAGTAACAACCAAACATATCAAGGAAAAGCCAAGAGTATAGAATCAAATTATATTAGAGAAGAAACATTGCCTTTCTAGGCCTTCACTACAGAACATTTCAGTGTCAGATGATAACAGCAGAGTTAGCTGATGAAAAAGAGTTAGTCACACCCTTTCAGGGGCTGGCCAGCTAGCTCCTCTGGTTAGAGTGCAGTGTTATAACATCAAGGTCAAGGGTTCAGATCCCTGTATAGGCCAGCCCCCCACACACACACACCCACACACACGTACACCTTTTCAAAGGTAGGAAAAGTGAGGGCTGCAGGCAGTTATAACCTGCAAACTACATGCAGTGAAATTCTGAGACAGGAATCTGAGAAGCTTCAAGAGGACGATTTTACCTCAAGAAATAAAATTATTTTTCTAAATAAGACAGTATTTCCAACCTGAAAAATAGGGAGATTAAATGAATCTCAGGAAGAAATGTGACAAAAATAGAAACTGTGGTTTAGAAGATGACAGTTAAAAAACAAATTTTAGAATTAAAAATCAAAACCTCTTGAAGTTTTGCTAAGAGCAGAGCAGTTCTTCAGGAAAACCTTATTCTAACGTAGGGGGAGATTTTAGTTCTGTGTTAGTATCTTTTTTAATATCAAAACTCAATCTTTAGAAAGACTTAGAAATAATTTCTAATTAAAGCCAAGTTGATCACACACAAAATTCTTTCAAAATATTAGCCTTCACAATCATTATTGCAACTTACTCAAATGTTTCAGTGACATGCTTTATTTAGACTTTCTGTTTTGTCTCATATTTACTCTTTCCTAAACAACCATTTTGCTTTAGGACAAAAATTTATTACCCAACATTCTTTCTCATATGAAATTATTCTCTTTACTTTTTAGCCTTTTTTACAAAAAACTGCATCTTCATACCCTTCAAATTTCTGGGGATTCAGCTAGAAAATTTGCCTTGTAGACTTCCTCCAAAGCTGAAGTCTGCTGCAGCCCTAGGGGAAAATGGTCAGCTGATCAATTATAGGTGTCCTGCTGTTACAATAGATGAACCAACAAGGGCAGATAGTGGACAAGCTGAATGTTTGGTATGCGGGATTTCCTTGCACAATTCTCTCCACTTTTGCTTAAGCTTGAAAATCCTCACTAAACACCAGCAGCATATCTTCCTAGGGGTGAATATGGCCAGGGGAGAATTTTTCACTTTTCTTCTCTTTAATGTCTGCAGTTTCTGAACTTCTGTGCAGTGAGAGGAGCAGCCTTGTCTCTCCTTTCCTGGGGTGAAGTGGAGCCACCACTCCCCGAGTCAGGATCAGGAAGGAACACGGAGGGCTGTGGGGAGAGGTCTCCACTAGGACAGATGGGGGCTCCATGAAGCCTCTGGACCCCATTTTCACAGATCCCCGTTGTACCCACAGAAGGAGGCAGAGCTTTTCCATGGCTGCAGTTGATGTGGGACCTGCCCACCCCCTGCCTCTCTTGTTCCTCCCACCTCAGCCACATGGGCCTCCTCCCTGCCTTCCTACCCCAGACTCCTGCCTGTCTAGGGCCTTTGCTGGTCCCTCTTCAGAGATGATCTTCCCACAGACATCCGTCTGCCCTACCTCTTTTCCTTCTTTCAGTCTGGGATTACATGTCACCTTCCCAGGAAAACCTCCCTGGCTACCTCATCCAGAGCAGCAGACCACACACCCAGCCTTCCACCTCCTCACTTTAGGTTTCTCATGAGCATGGGCAGCTCTCTAGTATGGTATATATACTTTGTTATTTTCTGTGGGGTGGGCTTGTCTGTCTTCACGCTAGAATAATGCATATTCAAAGATGACAAGGTTTTTAATGTCTGTTTTAATCTCTGTTTTGTCCCCAACCCTAAAACTCTGTGCAGCACCTAATAGATACTCAAAAA
The DNA here is from genome assembly GCF_000696425.1 of Galeopterus variegatus. NCBI lineage: Eukaryota > Metazoa > Chordata > Mammalia > Dermoptera > Cynocephalidae > Galeopterus > Galeopterus variegatus. Next base: position 98,294 of record NW_007730610.1, read on the forward strand.
TCTTTTAAAAAAAAAAAATTTTTTTTTTTTTTTTTTTTTTTTATTTTAAGATGTTGTGTAGCAATTGGCAGGGAGGAAGATAAGAGAAAGGGAGAGAGGACAGGTGAGAGGAGAAGGAAGGAGGGGGCGTGGTCAAGGCCTATGGCCCTCCTCATTCTGGCAGGGGATCCCAGGGGGTGGCTGGAGGTGGATGTCCTGGGTGTGTGGCTGAGGACTTCGGCCCCACTCCCCCCCTGGGTTGGGAGCCCAGGGTGCTTCTGCAGCAGCTCGGTGGTCATCACTGGGCTGGATGCAGATGTGGGGGGGTGTGTGGCTGAAGCCCTTAGCCTCCCACAGCCCTGGCTCAGGAGCTCGGGGCACCTCCAGTGATGATTGTCTGGTGGTTGTTGCTGGGCTGGATGCGGATGTTGGGACATAGCTGAGGCCCTCAGCACTCCCCCCACCCTGACTCAGGAGCCTAGGGTGCTTTCTTCCAGTTCTTCTAGGTTTTATAGATGTTCTTTGGTGGTATAAGACCTTTACTGATTAATATCACTTTGTCTCTGATCTGTGAGTATTTTGTTTTTTCTTTCAGTTCTGTGTTGGATTATTCACTGTTCCCACCACTTAAATTCTGCACTGGAACTAATTTTGTTGTACTTCAGTTACTTCTAAAATGGAGGAACTTCCTGTGGGGAACTTCCTGTGGTTGAGCTAAATTGCTGTTTTGCTGCTGGTTCCCTAGGGAAGGCTTTCTGTGCAGCTCAGGTTTTAATTGTTGACCTCGTAAGCAGTTCCACATCTTGTGAGGTTTGATATACTGGGTTGTGTTGGAAACTCTGGTCTGGGCCTGAGTCTTTTCAGCAAACTGTACCCCCTGCAGTTCTATATTCCTGACCAGTCTCCACTGGTTGGTTCTGCACTGATTGGAGGGCCAATCAGCTGTCTGTTCTATGCCACAATGTTTTTCTAGTGGGCCTGTCTCCTCCACATCCTGCACCCCAAACACTTCCCATGGGACAGGCCATGCACTAGTCCCTTGTGATGACCCACTAGCCTTTGAGTAGCTCCTTTTTTCAGTTGTCTGTGGCCCCTCCTGTGTGGGTTCCATGGGAATCCTGTTAGTGGTCTTGCTGGCCTGGGGGCCACCAAGGCCCGCTTCTCACCTGCAGCCTCCAAGCAACTTCATATGAAGGGCACAGCTGTGTCTTTTGCCAGCTCTTGCTCTGTGTACTCACCAGGGCCAGTCTTGAAGTGGTCAGGGCTCAAAACAGTGACAGCAGTCCTTTCCTTCTCTCATCTTGGCTTCTGCCTGCATGAACTCCATAAGTCTCTCCTCTTCCTCTGAGCTCTAGTGGCCCCAGCTTGGCTGTTGTTGCTTTTTGGTAGTTGTGAATTGTTTGATTGTGGGAGAGGGTGATGCTGGGGACCATCTATCCTGCCATTTTGATTGAAATTCTCAAAAATCTTCACTGAAGCCTTACTAAAAGTTTTTTTTTTTTTTTAACTTCAAGTAGAGGGCAACAAATTAGAAGATGAGATGAGAAGGATGGCATGAGTGTAATAACAGACTCCCATCTCCTAGGCTGTCTTCTACCAGTCACCCACCCCAAAGCCTCTGTGGCCCTGAAATTTGCAGTCCTACATCTTGGCTCAGTTCTCTGCAGCACAGTGTCCATGAGGGTGGGGATCTGTGGCAGGATGATGACCAGACCCATGGGCTGGTGGAGGAAATGGGTTTCCATCTCTTTTACCCATAAGTTGATAAAGAGGTGGTGTGTACCTCAGCTTACCTTTGCCTTTCTCTGTAGCTGATTAAAGAGTCTGGCCCTGTGTTCTCACTGCATCTGGGCTCCCATCATGTCATCCTGCTACATGGACACCAAGACATAAAGGATGTCCTTTGCAATCAGGCCATCGAATTTGAAGGTAGAGGGAGATTCCCTACCATGGCTAAGTCCTTCACAAGATAGGGTGTGTCTCCAGTCATACCACTGGTCAACTGGGCCTCAGATTTGTCCTTTTTATTTTTGAAGCATCCCTTCCTGAGTGGCTGGAGTGTGTGGTGTGCTGGGTACCTGCTCCAGACACCAGAACCACTGTCATTATAGCTTCATCCCAGCCCACTGGGACTGTAACCACATCTACTCAAATCACCTGCTTTTTCTGTCCTGTTCCCTTTCATTTCTTTTTCTCAAGTCAAATTTAGTTGGCATGTTGAGGGTATGAGGGAGGTAGCAAGCAGGCAGGTGTGTGCTTGTGATGTTGGAGGGAAGAGCATGAGATGGTGTCACACGGGCAGGGTGAGCCTCAGCTTTGCTCATTTACATCTGTGCAAGTTATTCATATTCTCTTGGTGCCATTTCTTTATCCTTAAAATGAGGATTGAAATGTCCACTCTCTTGCAGAGTTGCTGTGCCAGGGGAATGGTAGATACTGTATTGGTTCATCTTTGAGTTGATCTAACAACTTCACTTTGTCTCAGCAGGAAAGGTCCCTGTAGTGGACAAGAGGAGGAGGAAGTGGACACTTAGGCACACTTTCTCTGTGCCTCCCTCTTATATTTCCTTTGTGTTTTGTGGGGGTATCACCTTAATGTTTATATGAGAGAGGGTATGGATTTTTTTTTATTTGACTGAGCAGAAAAGTACAGGCATACCTCAGAGATACTGTTTTGTTCCAGACCACTGCATAAAGCAAACATTGCAATAAAGCTTGTCACATAAAACTTCTTTTTGTTTCCCAGTGCATATAAAACTTATGTTTATACTATATAATAGTCGATTAAGTGTGCAAATAGCATTGTGTACAAAAACAATGCACATACTTTAACTAAAAATACTTTATGGCTAAAATATGCTAACAGTTATCTAAGGCTCAGTGAGTTGTAATCTTTTTGCTGGTGGAGGGTCTCACCTCGATGTTAGAGGTTGCTGACTGATTAGGGTGGTGGTTGCTGAAGGTTGGGGGGCTGTAGAAATATTTTTAAAATAAGAAAACAATGAAGTTTGCAGCTTCTACTGACTGTTCCTTTCACAAAATATTTCTCTGTATCATGTGATACTAGTTGATAGCATTTTACCCAAGGTAGATCTTTCAAAATTGGAGTCATTGTTCTCAAACCCTGCTGCTGTTTTATCAACTAAGTTAACATAATATACTAAATATTTCATTGAAATTTCTACAGTATTCACAACATCTTCACCAGGAGTAGATTATGCCTGTGAAAGGTGATTAAATCACTTTTTGTCATATATAGACAAAATAGAGCTGGGAGAGGCATGAGGGAGGTGCACTTTTATTAGTCCATTTCTGTTGCCTGAAACAGAATGCCTGAAACTGGACGATTTGTACAGAAAACAAAATTTATTGCTTACAGTTTCTGAGGCTGAGAAATCCAAAATCCAAGAAACACATCTGGTGGTGGTAACAGTGACCCCTCACATTTCAAGATGGAAACAGAGAGAATGGTTCATCTGTGGTTGATCTAACTCCTCATTCAACTCTCCTTTTAAAGTCCTCAGAACCATGCCCCTGACCACCATTTTTAATCCATTCACTATGGCATGGTCCTATAATCTGATCACCTCTTCAAGGTCCCACCTTGCAATTCCCATAATAGGATTTCCCACCCTCAACAGTTACAGTGGGGATTAAGCCTCAGTGAGGTGGGGGGGCATCCAATCTACAGCAGGCCTCATGCTTTCTTATCTAAGATAAGAGCTGTTTCCAAGGACCTTCTAAAAAACCCGTCAGAAATCCCCTTCACATTTTTCATGTCCTTCAGGCATCTCCTGGTTTGCATGAATGCATATGTACCTGAAAAAGTTTATCAGTAGCCATTCTTTGGAATTGTAGTAATTCAGATAGGATGTTTGAGAAGAAACTCCCCAGTGACAGCATCTCAAGTAGTGAACTAATGACAAATCTGACTTTGACTCTCAAAACCAATAAACTGTATTTCCAAGCATATTACACGAACCTCTCTGTTTTTGCTAATAAATGCTTTCTCTTACCATTTCCTCAGTGCATTTGTGGCTCTTCATGGTATGTATTGAAGATTATAATTCAGTTTTATATTCCAGAATAAGACGAAGATATTTGGAGATATTTTTCTGTAATGTGCTTTTTCTAGGTTAACATATTTTGTGCCAGAAGTGGCCCTGAAGCAGGATTGCTTCAGAGAAAGATCAGAGACTCTTGGGATCAAGTGAGGTACCTACAGAGCCATTTCAGCTTCCCTTTTTCATGGTTCACTTCTTTCTGCCCAGGTAAATCCTTTCTCAGGAATTTTAACAAGGCAGTGCATATGTTAAGAAGAGAGAAAACCAGGGATAAGTATTGGGCAAGAGTCAGTCTCTCGCATGCCCCATCCACCCCCCCCCCCAAAGTTTCCCCTTTTTTTTTTTTTTTTTTTTTTACCCCACCCCACATTCTACCTCTCAAACCCACATCAACCCTGACGACTAAAGCCGGGCATTTTCCTGTTTGAAGAGGAACTTTGGTGGTAGCAGGAACTTTCAGAAACCCTTGTACAAAATCTCTTTCCTAGTTTGTAGCAAAAACCAGGGAAGAAAGGCAAAGTATATAGGTCCATCACACACACACACAAAGAAACCCAAAATACAAATAACTAAAGATGTGATTGATAGATGAGGAGCTGGCTGGTCAGCTCAGTTGGTTAGAAGTTGGTTAGAGCATGGCACTGATAACACCAAGGTCCAGGGCTTGATCCTCGTACTGGCCAGCAGCCTCCCCCTCGCCGGAAAAAAATAAAATAAAATAAATGGATGAATGGATAAAACATCGGAATTTCTGGGGAAAATAATTACCAGACACTGCAAGTGTAAACTGGAACGAGGATTATGGGGTGCACGCACCCTGTGACCCTGGTATTTTATTCCATTATACATACAACAGCAGTTAATCCAGCCATGCAGTATAATCCATTGAGGACTGACTTACCAGTTTATTGAATGAGAACAAACATCACTTAACGGGTTTCAACAGAGTTACCATATTTCTTGTTTGATAAATTTGAAGTAAAATGGAGACATGATATATTATACTTTTATTGCATCCGTAAAAAATAGACGTGGGTTCTATTCCAGAAACACCTGTCAGAACTAAAAAATAAAAATAAAAAGTTATTTATTAATATCATCAAATAATTGGCCCGCATTCAAGTTTCCCCATTATTCCCACAATGTCCCAGCTTGTCAGACACATTTAAGAAAGAATGAGGGGGCTGGCCGGTTAGTGCGGTTGGTTAGCGCTGCTGCTCGTCACACCAAGATCGAGGGTTCGGATCTCTTTACCCGCCAGCCGCCAAAAAAAAAAGCCTGGTCTCCAGGTCACACGGCCCCCTACTGTGAAAATAAACAAATTTTCCTCCTTTGGTTGGTAAAGGAGGACGGCAGAGTCTTGAGGGAAATGTAGTCTCTTCCAATGAGTCACTGGCACAGACCTGTGGCAGTTGATTTTCGTGTTCCTTCTGCGCATGTGCCGCTCCGCTCCCTCCCGTCATCTGGAAAAAGTAGTTTCCCCTGCAATGACGTCACCCTGGTAGGACTATGGGAAAAGCTTTTTTCCGGGTGTTTCTGCGCATGTGCGGCTCCGCCCACTCCGCCATCTTTTGTCTGGAACTTGCACGCTGCTTCTGTGTCTAAGCTTCTTCTCAGATCCCAGGGTTGGATTGTGCGTCCCTGAAGGTGGGTGCCAGAGTGAAAGAGGAGCCTCGAGGGCCCTGGGGGGCGGGACGGGTGTACCTGCACTTTTTGGGCAGAAGCGCCGCGGGCCGCGGTCGGGCGGGGCCTGACGTGTGGCGCAAGCGCGGACCTGGGCCGGGCAGGGGAAGGGGCGCCGGGACTGCGCTTTCCACGACGGCTCCGTTAGAAGACGGCGCTGCCGGGTGTGCAGAAGCCGGTTCCAGATGTCCCAGAACGGGGGCTCAGGTCCAACGTGGTCCCAGAACGGGGGCTCAGGGCCAACGTGGCCCCGGGAACGTGGGTGGGGGTGTGTGAAGACAGCGAGCCTGGGAGGTGTGCGGGAGGCCACGTTCCAGCTCCGCCGTCCAGTATCCATCTGTAACATGAGTGTGTTGATGTTTTCATAATGCCCCCAAATTCCCAGATAAATAATTGTGAGGTGTCTGCAGACTGTTACTCTGTGGCAGTTTTGTTTGTGGGGTGGCTTAGTGTCACTGTGTAGTCTGCCTAACACTCCTGGTCTGAGTTTACAGAAGTTTATACAAGACCTAATTTCCAGGGACAGTGACTTCTGTGAGGGAAATTGGGGTATTGGATGATGGTCCCATTTTCTTTGGAGTAAAGAAGGTGTGACAGAGTTTGAGGGAGGACACCTTATGAATAGGAATCCAAACTGAAGACACACTCCTCTGGCTTGATCCTTCTCAGTAGTGCTTCAGACAGAGGCAAGAGAGTCCCAGAAAGGTGAAGGTCCTAGCTTTGTGCAGCCCAAGCAATTATTGATCCTACTGCCTGGAGTGCACAAGAGTTGGTTGGTAATACATCATTTGATCACTGTCACAGACTGGGTGGTACTGGAAGGTTTGGACAACTTTCAGAAGGGAGAGGTGAGTTGGACTGAGAAAATAAGGCCTGGGCCTAGGAAATATTACTTATTAAAGGGGGCTTGAATGTGTGGTCTGGGGTGGAGGAATAACCTGGCATAGCTGAGAGGATCTCTCTTCAGTAGTCTCTGAACACATTTCCATTCCTTCAGTCTTCCCTCAATGTTCCCAGTGTCTGAGCTCTCAAACCTAGCCTATCACCAGATTTGGCATCTGGAGATATGCTGATTGATGCTCCTGCTATCCCAGTAGATCTTCCTGGTAGTTCAGGAAGGGTTTGCCCAAGGTATTTCTACTTTATAAGAAAGATTGCGGGGAGAAATGAATCTGACGAGCTGTGACTTGCCCAGGGTCACATAATTTGTTGGTGTTAGACATCCAGACTTTTGGGCTATTGTTTTTATTTTGCCAAACTTAAGTCAAAACAAGTGTTTACTTTTGAGATTATTTTTGTGACACCGAAGTCAACTTAGATCAATTACTGCTTTAACATACCTTGCCTTACACATTTCCATTTTTCCCCCCAGCACTTCCCGTGGGTGTTGTAACCTCAGAGGGGAAAAATAACACAAATATTTTCCAACAAATGTCAGTATTCTGTTCTTAAACATAAATTCTGCAGGAATATAATGGGATCCTATTTAACATTATTTAAAACGGGAAAATTAGATGCACACTTCTATTAATAAACTAATGTCTTAAAATGTCATTAAAATACAGTGCATTACTTGCAGACTTTTTTATGATGTAAAAAGACAAAGATTAAACTTACAGCATAGTTTACTGATGTGCGCACAATTGCTTTTTATGATTCTATGGCTTCTGATAGCAGTAGTAACCTCACTGAAGTCCCTTTAGTTGTCATTCGTTGTGATTGTTAAATTATGTGTGTGGTTTTGAAGTTATATTGGTTTTATTTGATATGTAATTTAAGACATTTTCTCCCACATGAGTTCTGGAGGCTTATACATATCTGTTGCTTTGCCTCCCATGTATTTGTCACCATTTTTCCCCTGGGTGACGGAGCCACCAAAGATTATTACTCAAAGCCAATCTCTTCTGAGCAGTGAGATGCCCCAAAAAGGGATTATTCTCCCTCAACCCTCAAGAGCGAGGCGTTCCTTCCATTTGGGAAATTAACCACAAATTGGGGTTCTCTTCAAGCATTTATTCTCCAGACAAGGAAGTTACAGGAAGAGAACATAGGTGGGGTTTTTGCTAAGTACAGTTTAACAGGTTTAACAATAGAAGCTGGTAACATACAATTAAGTCGATCCACTAACAAAAGCCTCATTTTAGCAAACATTCTCTTCTTACAGCAATTTCCCAGTATCTTTACATATCAATCAGTAACCTGTCTGTCTTTGAGCCAGGAACCTGGCTGTGTTACAATTCTTTATCTTACAACAGAGACTTTTAGCCTGGGGAAAATTTCCTGTCCTTTGCAAGGTCAGTATTTGAAACTGCAAGGGTTTGGAAAACCAGGCCCTGTGAAGTACATTTGCTTTCTGCATACTCTACACATATCAGTTAACATTTACTAAGTAAGGAACTAACCAAAATTCAATTACTTAAAACACACACACACAAAGCAAACAAAAAACAACCATTTTCTTTGCTTGAAGTTCTGTGAATCCACGTGTTGGGGTGTGCTCAGCTGGGCAGTTCTCATGCTAGTGTTCCCTGGATTCCAAGTTCAGCTTTACTCTCCTGGTGCCTTGACTGAGGCTGGTTGGTTCAAGGTGGCTTCACTCACTTGTCCTGTGGTTTGTGCTAACCTTTGGTTAGGCCCTATATCTCCAACAGATTAGCCCCAGGCTTCTTTACTGTATGACTGTATTTAAGAGGCAAGCATCAGTGTGAAGTACTTTTCAAACTGTGTTTGCATCATATTTTCTAGTGTCCCATTGACCAAAGCAAGTCAAATGGCAAAGCCCAGTTCATGGAGAGAACATACTATATCAGGGCTTTGGTACAGCCCAAAGAAACATTACTGGATGAGTGGGCCATAAGAAATATGCATTATGTACTTTTTTTTTCTCCCTTTATAATTGTGGGCAAAAAATATTGAGGTGCAAGATGCAAAGTTTCGTGATGTATAGGTATATGAAAGCAGGATGTGTTGTACTGGGAACATTCATGTGGAGTCCTGCGTGCAATCCCTGTATTAGTAGGGAAATAATTCAGCCTAAGTATATTTTTATAAAATTAATTTTAATGAGGACATAATGTTTTTTTCTTTGACTTAAATTATAACAGGTAAAATTCATTGTTGCTGAAGCAGTAGGTTATGTACAAGGGGTCATCAAAAAGTTCATGGAAGGATTTGTATTATCTCATAATTCAGTTTTCCACAAATTTTTGACGTACCCTCATGTTTTCATTAACCCAAAAATAGTCTACTTTCTAGCAATTAATGTATTTGTAGATGCATTGTCAGTGGGGTGTTTGCTGCCTCTTTTTGAGGCCTGAAGGACTCTTCTCCTGTAGGAAGGCTTTTTTCTTTCTATTTTTGACGGTTTTAGACAGGAGAATCTGGGATCTAGCCACACCAGTTCTCTCTTGAATCCATTCCATTTTCCTTCTCTTTCAGCTGTGGTTCCAGAGTTTTCTTTGCATTTCCAAGAGTGACAAAAAATGTATAAATCTTGGGTAAGTTGTTTGTTTGTTTATTCTTTGTTTTACATTGTATTTTATAAGCATTATGGAGTTCATGAAGAATTAAAATGCAAAACTAAGTAAAACTCAGCCTCAAGAAAATGTACATACATAAGATAAAGTTAGCATGTAGATATGGCAGGCTGTAAGACCGTATAGTTGTCTAAGTTGAGCACAGATTTGTTTCTGATACTTCTGATGTCATGGCAAAAAAGGCAGTTTCTTTTGTTCCATGATTGATGTAGAATTGAAAAGAGAATATGCCAGATTCTCATGGTACATCAAGACTTGCTGATGCCACAATCTGACAAACCTTCACTGGTTACATAGATGATGTAGTGAAGTTTTTCACCAATCTGAAAAAAATAACACTGAGTTTCCTGCAGTGGAAATGGTTACTTAGTGCTAAAACACTTAATAGGTGTGTGTGGGGGGGGATTGTTTGTTTTGGGGGTTTTTTGTGAGTCTCTATTATAGTGTGGTTCTAGACAGCTTTTAGAAGGCCGTACTTGATTCATGGATAAAAGTTGGATTGTCTGGAGGTTTGAGTCAATTGTAGGTCCTTAAGTAACTCTGTTTCTCTCAGTTCATCCGTACGTGCAGGTGTGCAGCATACTATTCAAAGTTATTTTTTCTGGCAAATATTCCCACTTGAACCCACTCAATCTAGTCTTAGTTCAGTTCTTCAAAAGTTCACCAATAACCTAAATTATAGTCTCATTCTCTAGTCTTTGCCTTACTTGAGTCTTCTGCCATATTTGAAACTACTGTTCATGATCTTCTGGAAATTCTTCAGTGTTACTTTTTGTCATGACCTCGCTGGCGGTTTTTTCTCTGAATTGTTCTACTTTCTTCTCTTTAATGTAGCTCATCCAAGTGCTTCATCCTGGGTCCTGTTCTCTCTGCAATTTTTTTCCCTCTTATTTGGTCCTCTGTAGTTTGCACTGGCTTGTTCCTCTTTTCCAGCCTGTCAATCATAGGTTGATGTCTCTATGGAATGCTTCTTTGTAGCTCTCCAAAATGAACCTCAAGCTCAAGAATTTCAAAACAAAAACCAAACCTGCTCTCTCATCTTACATATGACATCACTGCCATCTAACCAGTGACACAAACCTCTAAACTGGGATTTCTTCTGGACTCCTCTCTGTCAGGTCCAGTCTCAAGTGGTATCAACTCGCTGCTTTTGTTTGTTTGCTCTTTTTATTTTATTCTGATGTCTGTATACAGTGTCACTATAGGGGCTGTTGGTACTTGCAAGCACACATAGTAACTGTTTTACTTGAAATGTCCTTCTTGTCAGAACTTGAAGATATGTTCACTGGGTCATGCAGTTAAGTCCTTGGTGAATTGTGCTTCTGGCCACTACGTGCAGTGATGTCTTTAGGAGTCCACAGGGAGAAAGCATGCAGGAATTAGTGGACAAGTTTGAACAAGGGGCAATAAAAAGACATGCAAAGAATAAAAAAAGAAAGCACAGATTTTTAAAATTTGTACCTTTTCCTTTTATAAATATGTCAGCGATTTTATGTGTAGTTTTTCTTAATGCGCAATTAGTTGTATGTTTGTAGTTCAAAAAGACCTTTTGTGTTTTCAAACTCTCTTAAAGATTGTACTTAATTTTTCTCCTGTTTCAGGTAATTACTTAAATATGAATAGGGAAACATGGATGTGTGCATGAGTCCATAACTATGTTTATGAACTGCAACCGTAGTTAACAGTTTCTTAAGAACAGAAAGTGACAACCTAATCAACTGAATATTTTACATTCACAATTACAGTTCGAGATCTCATATAACATGTGAAATGTGCTTTATTCATTCATTTTGAATCTAATAGTCAATCTAAATGTACACACTACATGTTTCAAGTAAAGGTACCACCTATGGTCTATTCACTTTTTTAGTCTTCTGATTATTTGCTGCATAACAAAGTACCACAAAACTTAGTAGCTTTAAACAAGAATTTCTTCTTATTACATGTCACACTATTGTGGGTAAGTAGACTGGACAGGGCAGTGTGGGTTGGCTGCTGCATGGTGTCTCTGGTCTCGGCTGAAGCACACTAGTGGCTGGGGACATTGAACAGCATGCAGCCCTCACTTTGTGGTCAGGTTGGACTTCTTCACAGTCTGGCAGTCTCAGGGTAATCAGGGTTGTCTGGCTTCTGCCAGAGCCACTGTCCAAGAGGTCCAGGCAGAAGCTGTGAGGCTTTTTATGATCTCCTCTTAGAAGTCCCAAAGCAGCTCAAGCACATCACTAAGAGCAGCCCTGATTCAAGTAGAGGGCGATTAGATTTCACCTGTCGATAAGAGGAATAATAAGAATTTGCAGAAATCTTTAATATATAACAGTTTGTCACAAATTTCTACATGCAAAATATACTTTGCCCCTCTCAAGAGCCCCAGAAATCCTTTGCTATTATGGACCCACCTAAAAGCTTAACATAACCAGGTCCTGGGGGCCTGTCACCTGCCCCTCCACACACACCCAGCTCACAGTCGGGAGACTGGCATGAACATGTGGGTACTTCCCTTCAGACGTGGTTAGTGGGAAGAGGAGGCTCCTGCAGGCACTGGTCTGAGCAGTTACTTATTCCCTTTAGGCACCTGCTCTACTTCTTTGTTTAGGACCCAGCCCTCATCCCTGGAAAGATGCCTCATGCCTCTTCATTCTGCCATCTGGGCTCTTGCCGTTCTCTGTCAATATCCTTTTTCCTTAAATCCCTGGGTATGAAGTTGACTGACTTGCTTAGCTTATTTCTTACTGTAAGTTGGGGATCCAATGGCTTCCTTTTCATTTTTTATCTAACTCTGACCTTTTGATTCAAGGAATGATTCAGTGTAATCACAACTTTAAAAAGCATGGACTTCCTGTGAACTGAAACCCATAGATCAAAACTACCCCCACCCACTCTGAGACACAGGCCCTTTGTTCTCTGGCCTCCCCTTCTCTCGAAGGCTGCTATTAGGTGATGTCTTTTGAAGCTGTATTTACCAGGGACTATTTCTATGTCACATCCTAAGGTTCTTAAAATGCTGAAAATATCTTGCTGTATCTTTTTAAAAAAAAAAAATACTGGTTTTGATCCTTACCAAAAATGAAAGCACAGCTGGGCTGGTGTCCAAGAAGGCTCACTGGTGGCTGGCAGTGGGTAGTACTGGAGACTCATGGGGGCTGTTGGTGCACATACCTGCTCATGGTCTTTCCATGTGGTTCCCTATCAGGGTGGTCTCAGGGTGGTTGGGTTTGCTTACATGATAACTAGCTTTCCACAATGCAGTTGTGTAGTCCAGCCTTTGAATTCCCAAACTTACAGTTTTCCCGTGGTCTGTTGGCCAAACAAGTCACTAAGGCCAAGCAAGGCTCAAGGGGAATTAGTTTCTACCACAGACGGAGGAGAAGGAAAAAAGTTGTGGCCACCTTTAATCTTCCAGAAATGTCATTGTTACAAATGTTTGTTCCAAGTTTATTATAATTTGCCTTATGAATACTTCTTTGATTTACAGATTATTTCAAAGTACATCATATAATTTTCAAATATTTGAGACTTTTGTGGATATATTTTTGTTGTTTGTTTCTAATTTAATGCCATGTGGCCAATTTTGTAAGATTTCAGTCTTGAGATTTCTTTTGTAGTTTGATGTATGCTCTGTCTTGGTGTGTGCTCCTGTATCACTCTGTCTTTAGTACCTGACACTGGAATATGTATCCAATACTATTCAATCACCTCTTAAAGGTC
>NW_007730610.1:112136-114817 GCF_000696425.1 Galeopterus variegatus
ATGTGAAATGTGCTTTATTCATTCATTTTGAATCTAATAGTCAATCTAAATGTACACACTACATGTTTCAAGTGAAGGTACCACCTATGTTCTATTCACTTTTTCGGTCTTCTGATTATTTGCTGCATAACAAAGTACCACAAAACTTAGTAGCTTTAAACAATTTCTTCTTATTACTTGTCACACTGTTGTGGGTAAGTAGACTGGACAGGGCAGTGTGGGTTGGCTGCTGCATGGTGTCTCTGGTCTCAGCTGAAGTACACTAGTGGCTGGGGACGTTGAACAGAATGCAGCCCTCACTTTGTGGTCAGGTTGGACTTCTTCACAGTCTGGCAGTCTCAGGGTAATCAGGGTTGTCTGGCTTCTGCCAGAGCCACTGTCCAAGAGGCCCAGGCAGAAGCTGTGAGGCTTTTTATGATCTCCTCTTAAAAGTCCCAAAGCAGCTCAAGCACATCACTAAGAGCAGCCCTGATTCAAGGAGAGGGCGATTAGATTTCACCTGTCAATAAGAGGAATAATAAGAATTTGCAGCTATCTTTAATATATAACAGTTTGTCGCAAATTTCTACATGCAAAATATACTTTGCCCCTCTCAAGAGTCCCAGAAATCCTTTGCTATTATGGACCCACCTAAAAGCTTAACATAACCAGGTCCTGGGGGCCTGTCACCTACCCCTCCACATACACCCAGTTCACAGTGAAAGAGACTGGAATGAACATGTGGGTACTTCCCTTCAGATGTGGTTAGTGGGAAGAGGAGGCTCCTGCAGGCACTGGTCTGAGCAGTTACTTATTCCCTTTAGGCACCTGCTCTACTTCTTTGATTAGGGCCCAGCCCTCATTCCTGGAAAGATGCCTCATGCCTCTTCCTTCTGCTGTCTGGGCTCTTGCCATTCTCTGTCAATATCCTTTTCCCTTAAATGCCTGGGTATGAAGTTGACTGACTTGCTTAGCTTATTTTTTACTGTAAGTTGGGGATCCAGTGGCTTCCTTTTCATTTTTTATCTAACTCTGACCTTTTGATTCAAGGAATGATTCAGTGTANAATTCTGTGGCAGACACCAGCTGACTGTACTCCAATTCAAATCTATTCTGGCACTAGCTACTTAGAGATGGCATCAAATCTTGTAAGTTAGGAGCCCAGTTCCTAAGACTTCTCCCACTTAAGATGCCAGTCATAAGTCCAGGTTCCTGGAATTTCTGACTGACCAGCTATAAATCAGGGTTCCAACAACCTTCTTCTTCCTCTTTAGGCTAAATTAATTTGCTGGAGCAGCTCAAAGAACTCAGTGAAACACTTATGTTTACCGGTTCATTATAAAGGATATTTTAAAAGGTACAAATAAACAGGGGAAGAGTGAGGTCTGCACAGGGTGAGGTCTGGATGGGCCTCAGGCACAGGAGCTTCCATTCCCTTGGAGTTGGGTGCTCCACCCTTCTAACAGATGGATGATTTCAGCTGTCCAGTAGCCTCTCAAACCCTTGCTCTTGGGTTTTAATGAGGCCTCATTACATAGGCACAATTGATTAAATCACTGTCCACTGGTGATCATAACCTTCAGCCTGTCTTTTCTCTGCAAGTTGCGGGGTGGGCTGAAAGTCCCAACCCTCTAATTACAGTTTTCTGGCAACCGTCCCCAATCCTGAAGCTATCTAGGTGCAGCCAGCCATCAGCCAGATCATTAGCATGCAAAAAGACACTCTTCCCACTTTGGAGATTCTAAGGATTTTAGGAGTTGCACGCCAAGATATGGGGATAGCGACCAAATATATACTTTCATGATATCGCGTAGGTCAAATTTTGTCATACATATTCCTGATTTTTTATATGGTTCTTTCCTGAGTTACTGAGAGAGGAGTATGACTTCTCCAACTATGATTGTGGATTGTCAATTTCTCGCTGTAGTTCTGTTGTTTTTCGTTTTAGGTAAAGTCATGTACTGCATAATGACATTTTGGTCAACAACAGACCACATTTATGATGAAGAAATAGTCTACATAGCCTAGGTGTGTAATAGCCTATACCATCTAGGTTGTGTAAGTACACTCTATGATGGTCACACAATGACAAAGTCACCTAATGACGCATTTCTCAGAATGTATTGCAGTCATTAACATTTCTCAGAATGTATTGCAGTCATTAAGCCAACATGACTGTACTTTGAGGCTCTGTGTTTAGGCACAGATGGATTTATAATTGTTACATCATTCTCACATATAATCTGTTATTATGAAAGTGCTCTATTTCTGGTGATACGTTTTGTCTTGAAGTTTCTTAAAGATTTTTATGCTTACTGTCTGTGTAGTATACTTTTTTTCCATTTTTTTAACTTTCATTTTGTTTGGGTCTTTGTATTTCAAGCATGTCTGTGGATAGATAGCATATAGTTGAAACTTTCCTATCAAGCCTGTCAGTCTGCCTGAAGTAAAATATGCACTCCAATTGTATTTAAAGTAATTATTAATAAGGTTGGATTTAGGTCTGCCATTTTGCTATCTGTTTTCTATTTATCTCAATTGCCTTTTGGTTCTCTTGTTTTTGTTTTTCTAAATTCTTTTTGGTTACTTTTGGGGGGGGTGTCAAATTTTCTAATGTTTCTATTTGATTCATGTATTGGCTTTTTAAAATGACTTTTATTTTTATATATATATAAATATATATATATATATATATATATATA